>NW_027397077.1:26118116-26164880 GCF_003265705.2 Callorhinus ursinus | reverse complement strand
TGTGTGTGTGTGTGTGTGTGTGTGTGTGTGTGTGTGTGTGTGTGTGTTTTATGGAGGAGGAAACCGAGGCACACAGAGACTGGTAATTTACCAAAAGCACAGTCAGGGGCAGAACCCATGGCAGACTCTCTCCCAGAGCTACCATACTAAACTGTCACAGTGCCTTTTATAATCAGGAACAAAATAAGCCCCAGTACCAGGGTGTCTTATCTCTACATCTGAAATGCCAGGAGAGCTCGGGCATCATCTGGGTCAGGGTCCCAAGGCCACTGCCTGGTGCCCACTAATGTGTTTGAAGGAGATGAGGGGAAAAGTTTGTGTGTGTGTGTGTGTGTGTGTGTGTGTGTGTGTGTGTGTGTGTGTCTCATCTCAGCAGTGGAAGCTCCTCACTGAAGAAGTTAGGAGAATGCATGAGGCCCTGGTCCCTCATCCTGCCAGACTCCGGGGCATTTTCACATGTATGTGGTCTGCCAGGCTTGTCACTCTGGACTCATGTCAGAAGCAAAGGAGGATATCAGAATTTTACCTTTATTATTTCAGGTTCCATTCATGCTGACCAATCAATGACCCTTGGGCACATTTGTTTTCCGAGGGAGTAAAGTGAAGCAGCCTCTTTGTTCTTCCAAGCTTAGTTCAGTGCCCAGTCCTGTCTGCAGCTTGACAGATGGGGCAAAAACCAGGCTTGAGAGCCATTCAACTCCCACCTCTCCCTGTACTGGCTGTGAGACACTGGTTAAGTAATTGCAACTCTCAGAGCTTCCCGTTCTTCATCTGTGAAGTGGGTACAGTAATACTTCCTTCATAGGGTCTCAAAGGGTTTATGAGCTCCAGAGGATCAGAATTAGGGCTTTTGAGTTGTTTGCCAGACAATTTTTTCCCCTCTCTTTGTTCCCTAATTTATCATACACAAGGTAGTGTCGAGGATTCCTGAACTCTAAAATCCTATTTGTATTTTTAAACTAGTTTTATATATGACCTTAATTGTAAGCCATTAAATACCTAAAGCTTATTAGTCCTCTGCTAATGTAAAATGTGTACCTGGTACAGAACAAGAAATCAATAATGACAGTTGTTACTGTTATTGTTCAAGAAACCATGGAGAGTAGCTCATAGGTTTTTCTCTTTGTGTAGGTGAAGTGTGTAGGCTCAGACAGGTGAAGTGACTTGCCCACAATTGCACTATTAATTCATGACAAAGTCATTAATAGAACCCTATGTCAGATCCCAGTGCTCCTGCATCATCTCAGGGTTAGACAGACTGCTTGAGGGCATTTAGGACTAGAAAAAAATCTGCCTACCTCCTTATGGGCTGGTTGGGTGAGTCCCAATCCTTGGAACCGTTTGGAAACCACATGAGCCTCCAATGAGTGGGAAGTAGAGACGGACAATCGCGTACCTTGATGCATGCTTCAGATTCTGCTCCAGAGTGTTTACACATATCCCCTCTTCCCAGCCTCCCCAGGACACCCCCAGCCCCCACACACACCAGCTTCATAACTTTTTTCTAGAAAAGAAGACAAACCTTTGGATTTTTAGAGGGTATCTCCGAAAGATAGGGGTGGGTGTGTGTAAAATGGGTGCCTGGTAAGGAGGGAAAAACCACAGAGAGCTATAAGGCTCCAGAAAATGTTTTCCATGTTGCAGTTTCTATGCCACACAGAGTGGAAGGCAATTATCTTTGGAGGGGATTCCACAGCCCTGCGCGGGCTTCCCCGGCATAAGATTTATTGTCGGCTGGATTGGGTGTTCTTTATAAGAGCATTTACTCGGCATCTAAAGCGCTGTCAAGAGTGCTACTTCCTGAATGCTTTTGAGGTTGCAACTGCTAAGCTTCATTTTCCCGTCTTGGAGATATATTTTTGAAATGGTATGCAGGGATTTGTAAGGCCTCGTGCTTTCCATTGACACTGACAGGAGCTGCACCGTTAAACCCCTGCACACTACTGTGGAAATTTACCCCCTAATGCCCGGAGCTCTCCTGCAGGCTCGTCTGGCCCGCACATGCAGAGGGTTCCCCCGGAGTGGGGAGAGGGCATGGGAGCACGTCCCGTTTTGTGTAAAGTCATGCCAGCTAATCAATCTCAAAGGTTAACTGTTTGCTTATTTAAACAAAGGATAGGCGAAAGCTCTTCTTTGGCTTTTTCCCCCCCTCTCCTTTATATTGGATCTTATGAATGCCAGAGGAAAACTTGAGCTTCGAGTCAGCTAAATATACTGTGTCATGAAACCTTAGGGACCACTGAATTGGGAACAGTGGCCCTTTACTGCTAAGAAGGTGTTTTATTGAAAATGCGCCGACATGCTCTCCCCAGAGAGTGAGCAAAAGAGAAGGCAAGATGCCCGAAAGTAATACAGGTTGTTCTCTTAGGCAAGCTAAAATGTAGAGTTTGGCACTTCTGGGCTGTGATCCGGCCGACAGTAGAATAGACAAATGTGCATTTTTACATTAAAAGTGCCGTATTTCACCAGTGCTGCCCCTCCCCCCCTGTTTTTTAAGTGCCTTAATTTATATATTCCAGTTAACAGTTCATTACATGTCCTTTCTCTCTCCAGCTTTTTCAAGTTGTCTTTTGAATAAATTGAGGTAGTCAAAATTTCCTAATCCTGGCAGGCTTACCAGCAGAGGGCAGGCGTAAAGAAGGTTTTGATATGAGGGTGTGTCAACCCAGGGTCACAGGAGGGTGGCGTTGCAATGGGAGGGAGACCTGTGAGCATTGTTCAGAGGGCAAGATGCAACAAGCTCCCTCTGCCTCTTTCCAGGCCTGCTGCACACCCCAGGTCTCTGGAAAAGCTGACTTTACTAAATAAAGGTGGCCAGTTGCCTTTAGCAGATATTCAGCGATTTCTACATAATTAAACGTTAAAAAAAATTCAAATGTCATTTCATCCCCCCAAAGCCATCTATTCTTTCCCCTTCGCTGACCCAATTCTTGTTATACTTAAAACCGAGGGTTTGCATAGGGGTGTGCCAGAAAGGCCTGTTACTCTTTGGAGAGGAAATACGGACTCACCCTTGATGGTGGTAATGATTCATTCTTCCTGATACCTGAAGGACAAAGCTCTTGGGGAAATGCTCTCCTGCCCCCCCCCCAAACATGTACCTTTTTGAGAACTTTGCACACTTCAGCGTAATGTGTTCTCATCTTATGGCAGAAGCCGTCCACTAATACATTTTACATTATATTAAAACAAAGGATTATAGTTTTATCGTAAATGAGAGAGAATAATTTGTTACAGTCCATCAGATGCAGACTTAGGGCAGGATGTGGCCATTTTTTTCTGCGTAAGATTTTGTTTACTGGTGATTACATATGATTTTGTTTTCTGAGTGTCTTTACATTTAGAGCGAGGAGGGGGTGGGGGGGCAGTAAATGTTTTCCATAGCTTATTTCCCCATCATGTTCATAAGTCACCTGAATGTTGACATGTTGCTGTGTATGTATAAATTAACCCAGGAGTACTGGCATTATAAAATGTTGCATTAAATGAAGATGCTCATGGCAATGTGGAGGGTGTTGGAAAGAGAAATCTAAACTCCTATGGAACAGTAGGAATTCATAATCCTTTCCCTTGACCACACAGGCACAGACCAAAAAGAACATAATTAGGGGCGCCTGGAGGGCTCAGTTGGTTAAGCATCTCCCTTCAGCCCCGGGTCATGATCTCGGGGTCCTGGGATCGAGCCCCATATCTGGCTCCTTGCTCAGTGGGGTGTCTGCTTCTCTCTCTGCCTCCCTCACCCCTGCTCATGCTCGCTTGCACTCTCTCTCTCTCTCAAATAAATAAAATCTTTAAAAGAAAACCCTAATTAACTGTATGGTCAGCATAGACATAAACAGTATCAACACAGAGCTGACTGTCTTAGCTCCCTGTAGATGGATGATGTATTAATTTATATTTTTAAGTAAAAGCACTTAAATCAAGAAGGAACTGTGGTTCCTTGGAGACAAGTGCCCAAATCTCAGAATTCGGGCATTGGTGTTACAATTTAGTACCTGTAATTGGCAGCTGGTTGGCAGTCTTTGGAGACCTCAGAAAGACTGAAGCAGGGCTCCCTCTGGAGAGACTCACTTCCCTGGGCGGGTCATCAAGCCTGTTACTACGGTGAGGGATGAAATTTTGTATTCCTGCTGATTCACCATTTTCTCTCTAGCAACAGTCACTCGGTCACATTTCTTTAAGTTCCTTCACTTCCAAATGCGTGTTTTGGGTACCCCCCCCAAATTAATTGGAAAAGGGAGAACAAGTGTTAATGTAAGCATTGTTTGGAAAAAGATGGGCAATTGAATTACAGTCTCGGCCTCTTGTCAAGCAGTTGATTTTTCAACCCATCAAACTGTTCATCAATTTTTATTTCACTCCCTCTGGCAGATGAACTTTCTAGCAACAGAAATTACAGTAGTTACCTATGAGAACATGGTCCTGTAACTGACTTTATCTGAACAGATCTCCCACTCTCATGTTGCTGGACATATGTGAGCCAGTGTCCATTCACAGATCCATTCCCTGGTTATTTCCAAGCAGCTTCTGGCAAGGCAGTACCTCAGTTGGAGCTGGGGACCCATGGACCAGGCCGGTGTCTCCTTCCCTGCCACGCCATTCATCAGCATGTAGGAATAATGTCCTGACAACATGCTCCTTCTGACTCTTCATTTAACACATCTTCTCTCCATTCACAGCTTTGAATGGGCAGTAACACCTTTCACTTTCTTCTGTGTTCAAGGCTAAGGCTCAGCAGAACTGAGTATAATACATGATTTTAGTCCCAGGTGTGTTATTTGGTGGTTAGAGTTTGGTGTGGGATCATAGTAATCTATTCTTAAGTACACAGCCAGCCGCACAATGGACTCATTTAGCAACTGACAGGTTTCTTAATATGTGGTGTTTGAACAAGGGCTGTATCTGTTGTGGGTGTTAGGATGTGGGCATCAAAAATATTTTTAAGTATGGTATTTAGCGTTTCCTTCACTCTTCCTTAAACGTTAGCCTCCCCCCCCCCCCGCCAGGTATTCATTTTAAGTTATCGTGGCCGTTCTTTTTCTGAAACACTTCAGTATCTGCTTCCCCTTGTGGCCCGTGGTACTTAGGTATGTTTGATTCTTGGAGGGGAAAAAAAAAAATCACATTTGGCTTTTTGAACCTCGGTTTTCTCCTCTGTAAAGTGGGAATTGCAATTTCTGTTCAAGTTAGGACAATTAAATGAGACCCTGTGGCTAAGGAACCCTTTCTAAAGCTCCCACAATCCAGATGCTACTGTTCTGGGATGAGAGGAGTTGCTTTCTGACCTAGCCTGTCCGAAACGACCTGGCACTCGCGGTGATGAATCAGTGACATTAACTGAGTCTTCTAAGTTTTAACCACAGGTTTTAACATTTTAAATTGTGCTCAAGCAGTGAAAGGTTTTAGTTCTCACCGAATCCCAGAAGCAGCACAGGTTGATAGCACTACATGGAAAGGGATCCTGAGAGAGAGTCCAAAGTTAATCAAAATGGCCTGGGCATATACACAGCTTATCCAGGTTTATCACTGATGCTACATTTCCTTGCCTAGAAGTAGTGTGTGAATCACCAAGTCATGTTTGGAGAGAGGGCGGGAAGAGCTCCAGGTGGCCTCTGAGTTAGCTTGCTAAATTACTTCCCTCTCCAAACTGTCACCCCCCCCATCCAAACCCCATCGGTCCTTTAAACACCACCTCCCCAAGGGGCCTTCCCAGACCTGTCTGCTCACACTGATCTCCCCCTTCTCTGTGGTCCCATGGTGCTTAAAGCCACTGCTGTGCAATTTAGTGCTTGTGTAACTAGCGCCTTGCGTCACTCTCTAATTATTTTGTGTAAGGCTGTCTCCACAGGCTGGCTCATCAGCGTCTGTAATGTTTGTTGTTTGCTTGTTTGTTATTTGTTCTGATGCTCCTGGAGACTTAGCTGATAAACACTGACCTGCAAAGGAGTTAGTCCAGCTTGTAAAAGCACGCGTGAGTTTTATGGATGCCTCACGAAGAACTTGTCTTTGAAAAACATGAATTGCCTATTTAAAGTTGCACCCCATTTTGTTCACAGACATCAAATCTCAAATTAATTAGAATACCTTTGAAAACAATCACATGTATTCTGAAATGATCATTTCCACTTTCTCACTGTACATTGCTTGGAGAGAACTTCCTATATTTTTATTTCCTGTCTTTGGGGCCCTGGGCAGCCCCTCCCGGAAGAGTGCCTTGTCCCTTTAAGAGTCAGAACTCTACTGATTCATGGTACATTCTGGCAGATTTAAGGCCCCTCTCCCCAAAAAAGAACGCCCTTGGTCCTCCATTGAATATTCATGAGAGGGTGGGGTCACATTTTTGTGACCTGAAAAATGCCATTAATAAATTTGTTGTCTGACACAAAAACACTTTAGGGTGGAGAGCGACCTGCCATGCACCCATTTAACATTTGATCATAAGTTGACAGTCAACTGAAGCTTTTGTCTCTTTTGCAGCCAGATTAATGGGGGAATTGTCTGCTCCCCTGCTGACCTTATTGAGATTCAGGCATTTGCTTGATTGGAAATATTATCAATATGCTTTCTGGTTTGTAGCAACCTGCATTAAACTACTCAAGTAGATAAACACGTTCAAGTAAAACTCCTGGTATAGCTGAGTTAGGATTTGTGGTCTTTCTGTTTGTTTTTTTAATTGAGGGAAAATAGGTTAATCACTGAGGTCACTACTTTTCCTGGAATATTTTGAGAAAAATAATAAAAACGTTAAGAGTTTTGTCATTTGTTTTTTAAGGATAGGCCAAGAAGTTTTTCTCTAAATTTAAAGATGATAAATAGCTGCCGAAAATGATTGGATTAACCTGGCATTCAAATCGTGCCAGTTGAGCCAACAAAGTTTAGCATATTGGTGACTTTTTTTTTTTAAACACCATACTCAGCTTTAAATAGCATTAAAGAGCAGTGACTATTTCTGATAGAGGTCATCTTCAAGTGCTTATTGAGAATAGCTTTTGTTGTTGCTGTTGTATAAATAAGAAAGGAATTTAAAGAATTATTTCTTAGCGAACTTGGGGCAGATGCCTTCTTGAGCAGCTGTCGTTCTAGAGGGGAAGTAGTTCGGTTCAGCGACGAGGCACGTTTGGTTGTTATTTATTTCAACCCCCGTGTCGGATTAGTTTTCCTCTGCGCGCACAAGCACACTTTGGCGAGCCCGACTCTTGGAAAGAAAGGAGGTGGGGAGCGTTGGGGGTGGGGGGAAGGCCAAGGCTTGATTAAACCCTCGTCGTGAAGCGAAAGTTCTCTGCATAGGCCGTATTCGAGGAAAGCGCTTCTCTGCGCTGCTTTGGAGCCCCGCATCGCCTACCGATTCTAAACAGTTGCTGGGAGCAGTCCGGTGTGCACCGGGCACGCGGGTTCCCCTCCTCTGCCTCTCGGGTTTCTCTGAAAGGTTAGGACAACTCTTTGTCAGTTTCCAAGACGAAACAAACACGCAACCCAACCAAAAGCCCCAAACCCGCAGCCCCGGCCGGCGGGAGAGATGCGCGCCGTGCCCGGCTTCCCAGACGTCAGCCAGAGGCAGGTCAAAGGGTTAACAGCAATTAAGAGGAGTTGCTCTAGAGACAAAAGCAGGATTTCGCCAGAGCGTGATTTCACCTGCCGCGCGGAGGGGGCCGGGGCGCGCGGGCGCGGGGAGCGGGCCGCGGAGCCCATTGTGTGGGGCGCGGCGCGGCGCGGCGCGGGGTGTTTAGAGGCGGGTTGTGATTGGTGGAGCAGGGCGGGGCGGGTGGGCGCGGCGCGGCGCGTCTTGTCAGCCCGCGAGCCGGAGCGCCCCTGCGCGCGTGCAGTCCGCCTGCACGCCGAGGCCGCCGGACCCCACGCCCGGCCCGCGCGGGCGCCCCGAGCCGGCTCCGCGCGCCTGGCGGCTACATGGAGAGTGTCAGGTTGGTCCCTATGATTGATCTTTGCCGTTCTGCTCTCCTTCCCCGGGCTCCGCGGTGCCAGCTTCTTGGGGACTCACTGGGGAAGGCTGGAGCGCCAGAGGGTTTACAAGTTGAGTCTTTTTAAAAAATAATAACAACAATCGCTGTTTACCAACTTGGGTGGGAGTTGCGCTCTGGAAGTGGAGGCGGGGGACGGAGTGAAGAGGTGGGATGAAGGAGCTACAGGCCTTTGGGTCCTGGAGAGAGAGGTTTTCCCCTCTTTCTCTCGCCCTCTTCTCTTTTTTTAAATGTTCATGGGTGGGGTGTACTTGAGAGTTGGAGGAAGTCCTGCTTGTGTGTTGCTCTCGCGCTCTCGCTCTCTTTTTCGTTTGCGATTCATTTTCTGCTGGTCTGGCCTTCACGCAGCCACTTTGGTAAAGCCCTCGCCATCACTCCATTCGGGGACGTATCTGGGGTGTGATTTATGTCACTTTCAGAGCGTGTGAAATATACAAGAAGCCTTCCATCTCCGAGTAACCCGTGTGGATGTTTCTTTGCTTCTGATAGTTTGTTTCTATATCTGTCTAGGCTATTTTCAGCTTAGCTGTTCAAATTCAAGGAGTTCACACACAGCAAAGGGGGGGAGGGGGAGGAATAAAGCCCCCACACCAAAACAGGCAGGCGAACTAAGGGACACTCGGGCAGGTTGGGGAGTCTCCAGCCTCTGTTGCATTACTTCGCTGGTTAATTAAGTAGGGAGCAGGGTTTGGGTTAGGACGTGCGGCCGACTGAAGAATTGCCACGGGGTACTCCAGTCTTCCCCGGCTCTGAATGTAACTAACTCAACTGTCAAAACTGCCTGAAAGACGGTCAGTGGAAAGGAGACTCTCCCCCCCCACCCCCCACCCCCGAGTCGTGATGGGAGGGAGGGGACCTTTAGGAAGTGGGTGGTAAAGTTTTAGAGCAAAGTACATATAGACTCTTCCTCTTTGGGATTAACTCCTTCAAGGCCTACCAGTTATAAGGAAAATATAATTTTATATTCTTGTCCACACAGACCAAATGTTCTAATCAAGCCAATTTAAAAATGCAAATCACCTAATTTCCATAGATTCCAACGTTCTGAAAGTGACACATTTGGGGGGAAAATTAAGCCTGATAACAGGAAATGTGAATCATACTATCAATGACTAATCTGCTTAAGAAAAAAATAAGTTACATTTATTTTATCATTAGGAAGTCAGTGTTAAGCCAATTTGTGTGTGTGTAAATCAAGTGAAGTTTTTTATTTTATAAGTGGCCCAGTATTGCTTTTTTGTTCGTTTGTTTGTAATAGATTTTCTAAGAGGAATGTGTATGTGCAATCAGAGGTGGTTATGTGGTAAAGTGTTCAAGCTAGCATGTCATTGTCAAAGACCTCAAACATGATCACATTGAGATTCTAGTTTAGGATTTGATGTGTTGCTGTTATTGTTGTTTGAAAGAATGCAAAGCTTTCTTGAATGTGAAGACTTACCACTAAGTAAACCAAATGAAGACAGAAGCACATTCTGAATACCCTTCGCATAAATTGAAAAAATGTCTACTTCTATTTTATGTGATTCTTTGTAGCTGCCTGACACATTTCAGTGAAAAGTGTGTAAAAATGAAACCAAAATACAGACTGCCTACCCAGAGACAGTGGCTGACTTACTCTAGGATGTGATAGAGTTGAACTGAAAACGGATTGGGCTGACACTTGATAATCAAAGTTGATTTATTGTTCATTAGTACTGCATTAGCCCTTTCAGGCAAGACAGTTATTTCTGTAGTGGCCTGTCAAGAGCGAGACTGCAAGCACCTGTCATTTCTAAGGCATGAGATAAGCAACTAAATATTAAGATGATGCAAATAAAAATACATTGGAGGAGATAAAGGACCATATGATCATAATTTTTTTCTTTAAGAAACTGGGTCAGTATCAATCCATAAGAAATCTCCTAGAGGTTTGTGGGGGTTTTTTGTTCTGCCCCCCCCCCCCCGGACTACTCATAGAATGAAAGCAAGGGGCTTTATATTCTCCTGTTTACCCTAAGAACTTTCCTTCCCACTCAGATGTGCAGTTCAGCTGATAAAAAGTTGGTCAGTTAAGGAAATGAGAAGCGTGACATGTCACCTATTTAATCTGAGTAATTCAAGAAAGGTTGGCTTCCTATTTGTGTTGTGTTTTTAAATAAATTCATTTCATTAAATGAAACTTCTCTAATCATGGCCTGATTATATGAAAATGTGATGACATCATAGGGAAGCTATGATAATGTCGGATAATAATGTCAAGTGCGTTTTCTGCAGCATGTTTCACTCTCGATTTTCTTCTTCCCTCCCTGGAAGGGAATGATCTCATGACATTTAATAGAAAACAACCTAAGTGTCAAAAGAAAACAAAATTAGTGAACTTTTGTCTGCAGCCATAGAAACGCAGATTAACTCATATTTTTCCAGAGGATGGAATGGAAACATTCTGCATGAGGATATATAGTGTATTGTCTTCTCTGAATTTTCATTTGACAGGGATTTTAGAGTCTGTGATCTTAATTAAATCTCAACTAGCTGAAATAATGCATCTAAAGGCATGCAGTGTTGCGTAACCTTGCTCAGTTGGTAAACCATAAATCATCAGAAAGCTTATGATAGGAATGGTTGGTTTGGATTTTTGTTGTTGTTGTTTGCAGTTAAATGTACCTTAAAAACAAAACCCTCACCATTGCTGCCTTGTATTTGCAGGCTGTCAGAAGCTGTCACTTGAAAGATAAACTCTTTCATGACACTGACCAGTTCTGCAACTTTTCAGCCGGCCTCCACACAATTGCAAGATACAGTGAAATTAAAATCCAGATTAATTAAAAGCAGTGAAATTCCAGATTTATCTTGGCTAATGTGGCAGAAGTATGTTTGAGTTACTATGTTTCTGAGATGATCAGGAGAGAATATTGTGACCAGGTTCTCAGCTTGAGTTAAAATTTGAGTAAAATTTGAATCGGCAGAAAAGAAGGGTGGAGGGATTTATTTTATTATGTGGTTTAGTTGTAGATGAACATCACTGAAGAGAAACTTAACACTAGGCTCTTAGTAACTGGTCAAATATCATAGCCAGTTTAGAATCCACTTCTGGTAGTTCTTTGATTTATAAGCAAGGGATAAGGCAGCAACAGTTGACCAGAGAAAGTTGGAATAAATAAATACATAAATTGTGTCTGTGTGTGTTACATGTTAAACTATGAATTCATTAGCATGGAGTAATAATCATTAAGTAGCTATTTAACTAGTCCAGGTTTTACAAATTCTAGTGCATGTAAATATTGTGTTATTTACTTTTAGAGTCTTTTAATCAGATGTTTTTGACTACTGCAATTTTTGGAAGCTGACTACATATAAAAATTTGAGAAAGCTATCTTGTGATATATTGACTTTATGTACCTTTGTACATAATATTTCGTATAAGGCTGGGAATTATGTTGCTGATGAGCTGTAGATCTTTTGGGGCAAAGAAGGAGGGCAGCTTTATGTATACCTGCATGGCTAGATTTGGGGGATAGTCCTAACTCCCTAAGCTAAATGTGTTTTTGTTTGGTGAAAGGTTTCTTTTCTTGGAAGCAGCATGATATTTCTGGAATTGGTTTTAGTCATTTCGCAGTGTGCAAATAACTTTTTTTTCTCCTCGTACATGGCATTCTACATTCAGCTTTCTTTTCTTTCATTAAAAAAAAAAAAAAGAAAATTCAAGTACCTGTTTGACGATCCTCTGCGCACTGTAGGGACTTGAATTATCTGGAAAGAGCTAACTGGCCCTCCACTTTAGGATTGTAGGAATGATCTTCTCTGAGTCTGTCTTCCAACCTGGCAGTTTGTTTGAAGAGAAATTAATTTGGAACGAGAAAAATGAATATTGAACACATGCATTGGACCTCATTTTCAAATCTGGTTAAAAGCAGCTAATCAATGAAGATGCAGCCTAAATGTTATGGTGCACTTTTTAAGAATACCTTGGTATCGTGTTTTAATTTTTAAGCTTTATCTTGCCCTTAAATCTGAAACATCATTGTTCAAATAACCGAGAACAAGGTAAATCAACAACATCAAAAAGGTCGGCTGCTGTGATTTCTCAAGGGCTTGTTATTTTGTACTTCCCAATTCTATTTGATGTCTTGACAAAACAAGATGACACAGGGGAGAATACATTAAATTTTGATTTTTTTTTTCATCTAACCTGTTACAGTTGTGGCGGCTTAATTTCTTTCACTTTTTCCTGAAGATGGTGTTTTTGTACAATTGCTCTGATTGTCATACCACTTCATGAGGCGGGTCCTCACGGATTTCCCATTCACCTTGATTTTACTGGGCATTTTTGAACATCTTTTGACCTTTAACATATAGGGAGCTTTTGGTTGGGCTTTGACTTCATTAGAAATAAATCAGTGAATGGGGAGATTGTCAAAGAAGCAACTGATGTTTTCTCATTAGAATCTAATTTGCACCCCTTAGCTTAACTGTGATGTATAAGGTGCAGGTGTTGGAGACAGGCATGAGAACCTGCACAATTTGAGAAACTTAAGTTGTAATTCTCAAAAGGGGTGATTGCACAGCAAGTCAGACCTTACAAAACTTTGAAATGAGCTAATTTTGGCCTACCTGCATGTTTAAATCCAGTTAACAGCCCGCCCTCCCCCCTCTATCTCATAATGTGAAAAAAAAAATACATGTTGGCAAATTTAATTTTTAGTCTTAGAAAATCCTTTCGTGGACAAAAGGTATTTACTTTTCTTCATTGAACAGTATCCATGGATCCACAACTGTGTCTACAAGTTCTTTTCCTTTATTCTCATCATGTATGTGTCTCAAATAGCACTGATACGGTTGCTGTCTCTTCTCCCTGTTTTTGAATAATGCTTCATTTTAAGAGGACTTATTAAGCCAAGGCCTCTGCCTTTTCTTCTCAAGAGCTAAAGAACTGTGGATAGAATCTTCCCTGGGGTTCCTTCTTGGAATAGTTCTCCCCTCCTCCTGTTTGTAGCACTTAAAAATGATTTTTGTTGTTGTTGTTAATATAAAATGTCATAGCAGGTTTGATCCATGTACACCACATTGTTTGCCATCCCTCCTACAGGAGAAAGATTGAGGGAAGAAAGAAGAGGCATTTTCTCTTGATTTAAATAATAATAATAATAGTTGCCAAGTTGAAAAGATGAGTGCTTATTGGATGATCATTTTCATGTGTAGCTTCCATTGTTTCCTGTATTTAACAGTCACTAATGGGAGAAGCGATTTAATTTATGTAAACTTTACATTTTTATGCAAATGAAGCTGATATTTATTAGAGCTAAAACAATTATGCTGGCACTTAGTGGAGTAACCTTGTATGCATGGGAAATGTTACAGGAGAGCAGTTGAGGTTCCACTGATGCCTCTGCTGTAAACAAATATGAATTTCTGCCACTTTTTTAAAATTTAAAGACAAAAGAAGAGCTCGGAGAGCTTTGCCAGAGATTGCTTATTAGGGATGATAACCTGAAATAACTCCTGATTGGCAGGCAAGTCTTGGCCATACAATTCTTCCTGAAAGAAAGATAGTCTTTCTTGATAGAATGTAATAAACAAAATGATAAAAAATGAAATGCTAATTGCATTTTAAAGAGGCCTTTTTTTTTCTAAAATTTTAATAGGTGGTTGTATTGTAACTGAAAGAACAGTTATGCTAATGACTGACTACTTAGATGATTTTGCATTAATATAATAACCATTACCTGCCTTAATGCTTTGTACAGTATTGTGGCAAAATAGCTAAGTCTAAAAGAGTTATACAAAAAAGCAGAATTCCATAATGAAAAAGAATTATACTTTCCACATGAATAGCAGGCTTTTTTTTTTTAATTTTCTGAAGACTGAAATATTATGTCAGAAATGTATTTTCTTTCCTCCATGATACAGCTGCTTTGCATGGTATCTGTGTGTATGTGGTTTGTTTGTTTCTTTCTTCCTTCCTTCCTTTCTTTCTTTCTTTCTAGATACCTTGGGGAATTGATAGAAGCTTCCTAACTTTTCTGTTTGCCAATGTATCATCTGTATCCATTCGCTTATTAATTATGAAAATTTGTCTTCCACAGGGGGTAATGGTATTTAGGAAGTAGTACTTATTTTCTTTTACACAGGCTAGGTTCTATAGGTCATAGGAAATTTGGCATAGATTTTTTGTTTTGTTTTTGTGTTTTTTTAATGGAGCTATTTTCTTTGGTTTTGTCTTGCTAGTCTGGGGCCTTCTAATTTAATTTGTTTTGCTCTTGTTATTTGATGAACCAGGTAACACTGCCTAACCTGGTCCAGTTATCATCCACACACAGCCTGAAGTCTGGAAGGGACTCAGGTTTCCTGGGACATACACCTGGTGAATAATAGAGACTAAAAAATAGTTTCTAAATTATTAATCCAGATTAATGGAAGTAAAACAGTACGTAAATGTTTCTGTCTTCTCATTTTCCTTATTTGTACATTTAGCAACTAGGAGAAGATGCTGATGACAAAACGTATGTGTGTTTACACTGGGCAGTATTTACTTGTAGTTAACGGGAGTGAGTGTAAAGAGAAAGAAAAAAAATGATAGCGTGTTATTTGTGTCATCTCTCCTCCCACCCAATTCCTCCAATTGTCTCCTAGATGAGCAGTGAGTATTGTTTTTATGGGTGTTTTTATTTGTTTGTTTGCTTTTTAGATATTTTTCCCCACCTCATCACCTACCTCTCCCCTCTGGGAATAAAGGGATCTAATAAGGCATCTTATTTCAATAGCCTTTTGGCTTTCGGATGGTAGAAAGTCAATTTAAAGTAAAAGAAAACTGTGGCAGGCAGGATTGACACAGAAGTGTATGGGTTCCTACCAGCACTTGGTAGTGCTAACGACGTTTTCCCAATTACTGGTATTAAGATAGTAGCAGGTCCATACTAGCAGTTCCGAAGGCCAAGCACAGCTGAATTTCTGCCATTCCCGCAAGTTCATGTGCACCTGGGACCAGCCACACCCAAGTGGTATCAGTCAACAGTGTATCATGCAGTGTCTGTGTGTGTGTGTTTTTAATTCACGATTTCCTCTTGAAACTCAACGAAAGAGTGTTAACTGTGTGTGTTTTTTTTTAAATTCAGTTTTGTATGCTAGCATTCTTTAAATGTCTGCCAGAAGTTTAATTTGAATTTCTGATCCCTGAAGGCAGCTAGACAGAATCATTCTAGTTCTTCATAAATTGCCTTCTATGATTCATTGTTAACTCATAAAACATACTCATTTCTATATTCTCAAACAGTTAAGGTAGTTACAGCATCAGGGATATAATTTTTTTTTTTTTGCAGTATCTTTAAATTGTCATTTGAGAAAGAAATCAAGAATTGGGTGAAACTCCCAGTTAAGGCATGAGCCCTGTAGCAC
This sequence comes from Callorhinus ursinus, assembly GCF_003265705.2. Classification (NCBI taxonomy): domain Eukaryota; kingdom Metazoa; phylum Chordata; class Mammalia; order Carnivora; family Otariidae; genus Callorhinus; species Callorhinus ursinus. The sequence goes on along the minus strand of NW_027397077.1, from coordinate 26,149,533 downwards.
AAAAAAAAAAAAAAAAAAAAATCAGAATTTATTGTTTTTTATCTCAAGGAGGGTAAGGTAGATGGCATAGAATCTGGAAAAAATAAAGTTTAGTTTTGACCGAATACTCTCAAAGAGGGGCCCATAAATAGTAGAGCCACTGTAGTTAAAAACTCACATGACTGTTTTAAATACTATTGATTTAAACCACTGGCTAGATTTTATGAATCACAGTGTAATTTCTAAGCTTTGGCCATATTTCTCAATGCTAAAGCACTCTCTCTTGTGTGCCTTTAGCTGCTTTCCAGACATTCAACACAGGATTAAATGATAGTAGTTACAGTGATCAATAGGTTAAGACCGGTACAATCACTCTTGCCGCTAATGACCTCAGTAGTAATGGGCAATAAAGTGTGGACTATAATAGCCTCTCGCTGGTACTGCATGCCCTTTGATTCCTAGTATTAGTAGGGACTAGCTACATGAAAAAGTTGGACGTTGGGAGTTAAGAGAGTGGATATGTGTAGGCTCTATTTCTTAACTATTTAAAACCTTCAACTGTGCTGTTTTTGGGTTTGTTTTTTTCCCCCCTTTTCTACCCATAGTGGTTTCTGGTCCATTTGGATATGTTTGTTAAAACCTTCTATAACCTATTTTCAAGACACGTTGGAGCAGAAACTGGGGAAATCTCAGTTTTATCACATTTATAAATTAAGCTCAGGCCCACTTTGGAGGCTCACAAGCGAACTGATGTGAAAATGTGGTTTCAGATAGTAAAAGCAGAGTTGAGGCCATCAGCATGTAAGAGCCCACTTTTGGTTGTTCAGAGACCCTATACCAGGCAGGAGGGTTACTCAGGCTCCTTGCCTCTTTCCCTCCTTTGGTGGTGCCTGCTGCTTGAGCAGTTTATTACTCATCAGCACCTCCGTGAAAATGTCCAAAGGGAAAAAGAAGAGGAGACTCAGGTTCATTTTGCTGTTCAGTAACATGGCTGCAAACATTGAATAAATAACCCTGGGAGAAGCACATTTAACTATTGGCCATATCCAAGGTTTTCAAAATTATCTGTATATGCCAGTCCTTTTTTTAACTTTTAAAATCGATTTTATTCAAGTATAATTTACATACAAGAAGATGAACTCGGTTTAAGGGTACAGGTGGAAGAATTTGGACAGTTGTGTTCACTTGTGGGACTACCATCCCAGTCAAGATAGACGGCATTTCCATCACCCCCAAAAGTTCTCTTGTTCCCCTTGTGAACATAGACTTTCCACAGTTCTTTTAAAAAATTGTGACCAAGAGGTTATTTCTATGAAGACTTCTGTTACAACACTGTTAATTTCATGTTCATCACCAGTTTAGATCTTACACCACCCTATTCCTGTCTATTTTCCTGTTCATCACCATCAGAAATTTGGCTCAAGAATATTTATATTGTACGTCATCCAAGAAACGCAGAGGAAAAAAGAAACCTTAAACATGGTTCTTTTGTTTGCTTAATCAAACCTCCCTGTATGATGATGCAACTCTCAAGGAAAAGTAAACTTCTATTGTGATATCTTGGCTTTAGCAGCTCAAAAGATAGTGATTAGCACCCAATACATTTTGAAAAATTCAAAAAGTTTCTTGTGTGTGAAGGCAAAGTAGACTAATTGGAATTAATTTATAGATGGTTAGATGTTTTGATAATGCCTTCTTGTGTTTGCCCTAGATTGAATGCAAGTTCACTGTTCTAATCATTGGTGATATTTCGTGCTGCGAAGTATCTTTTTAAAAGGATAATTTATCCATTCATATACATCTGTCCCTTTTTGCATATAAAAATATTCAGACATGCCCATCTGTTTTAAATTACAGTGTATCTACATCTACACTTAAAAGGCCACTGCAATAGGAAGAATTCATTGATGACCTTCCAGAGTTAGGTTAATGAAATTTCTCAAATGTTCTAGCTGGTGTTTTCCAAACAATGCGAAACTTGCACATAAACATCCCCCCACACAAGACATGCCCACAACAGTGGAGGATGTTCACTGTACATGAATCTGACCTTCAGGAACCATTTTTAGTTCATCAAAATTAGTGATGCTGAGAAATCGGGACATCAGTGCATAATGACTGTGAAATTAGGAATGAGAGCTCGCTATGCAAATGACAGGACAAATCATGTGAAAAAGTCAAGATAAACTGCATATTAAGACATTATGTTACATAAAATTAATACTGCATTTCTCCCTTTTGCTTACTGCTCCCCTGAAAGATTTTTTAATTCTTTTATCTTCTGATCAGCTATTGTCTGCCAGATTTTTTTTTTAAGTGGCACACAGGCAAAGTGCAAAACATGTTATTACCTTTTATTGTAATACATGAGATGACAGGAGATCCTTTTTAACAAAGTATATCCTTTACTGCTTCTAGCTTCTTGCTGTCACATGTTTGATTAGAAACCAAAGAAAAGTAAGATGCTTAAATATTACTGTTCGAAGACATACAGGTTTTGTCTTTTCTTTCATTGTTTTTTTTTTTCCTTTCCTTTTTATTTGGTGGGGGCGATTTTTCATGAAATAGTCTTCTTGTATTACGGGGACTGACAAAATGGTTCTCATGTAGTCTGCAAATTAAACACAAGTGCAGTGATTATTTTGAATAGCTAAATTACATTCTAGAAAGCTTGCAGAATTCATAGCATTGTCATTAGGTATCCGCTTGAATACAATTTGTGTAACCTTGGCCAAGACAGCCTGTCATTTTAATGTCAGTGTTTTATCTGAACAAGACATCATCCTTTCAGATACAGTGTGCAGGTTCCTTGCAAAGATGCCCGTGCAGAAACGTGTTAACAGTTGCAAATATGAAATGCTATCAAGTTCATCACTGTAGCTGTTTGTCACTGAAATGTCATGGAAAGCAGCTTTTAATGGTATCACACGTAGTATGAAAGAATGGAGACATCTGTGTGCTGGGTGAATAAGGAAGGGCAAAAGGCATCTTAGGAAAGGTCTGCGTTGAAGTTTGCGAGGTGTGCCCAGGGTTCAGTCACCCACAAGACCAAGCATTCATTGATTGTCCTTAAAAAATCACTGTGCACAGAGGAAGTGGATCAGAGTAGCTCCTGTCGAGAAGGTACTGGTTCCCATTTGCCTTGTTCCCTAAAACACAATTCAAGTTTGCATTAAACTTCCTAGTGCTAATGGTCACCGAAGACTCGTGCTTCGTAAGAAATCGAGATCATCCCCACCTAACTCCAGATAGCATTTGTTAAGTCTTTACTCCTTGTCTGCCTGCAAGGCTGTCTGGGCACCTGTCAATGCTGTGAGGTCTTCTTTTGTTTTTCTTTTATTTCACATAAACTCCGTAAGAGATGAAATAGGATTTGTTGCTGCATCCCCTCTGGATAAAGACACTGTGCGTGGGAAATTGGTCAGTTCTTGGAGCAGGCTCATGACAGTCTGCCGCTGACCCCAGAAGGCTGAGTGCTGCATGCATGTGATTTCCTGGCTTCCTATTTATCCTTCATTAACGTTCTAGGTTCCCGTGTCAGTGGCTATGATGACACCTCAAGTTATCACTCCCCAGCAAATGCAGCAGATCCTCCAGCAACAAGTGCTGAGCCCTCAGCAGCTCCAGGTCCTCCTCCAGCAACAGCAGGCCCTCATGCTCCAACAGGTAACCGTCCATCCTCCTCCTCCCAGGGCCAGGGGCTCTATTTGCTATTCCCCGCACCTGATCCGCTCCTTTGCCCGTTGTAGAAAAAGCAGAGAAGGGTGGCTGGGGCAGGACACCGAGCGGGCCCCTGAAATAATCGATGTCCTTTGCATCCCAGGAAGCAGAGGGACCCCTGCCAAAGCGACTAGGGTTCGGGCCTGGAGAGTACCCGACGGACTGAGATTAAGACTGTAATTGGACTTGGTAGAAATAAGATCTTTTAGGCTTATGTGGCTTTACACTCTTTTATTTGGTAAGCCCAGAGGCTTCGAAATGGTGTGAATCAAAGCAAAATGGGGAGCACGTTAGGAGCAGGTTTAAATGTGACAGCTCTTGAAGTCCCCATTTCAACTCAGAGGCTCACAGAATTTTCCTTTTAAACATCAAGAGACATTCCGGAGTTGGTTACTTTTAAGGTGCAGAGTTCACTTTCCTTCTTTCATGTATGCTGATGTGGAAATGAACTTCTGGCTGCCATGTGCCACAGGGACCTCACATTCAGACTTCCCGGACCCCCAAACCAAAGAGATGCGATTCAGAACTAGAGTGACAGAAGTTGCTGGGGTAAGGTGGTGGGCACCAGAGGCTGAGCGAGCTGTCCACGCTGTTGATGCAGATGCTGAACACCCCACCACCCTGCCCAGCCCCATCCTTCTGAGAGTAGGCACGCTTGCCGGGGTAGAGATTCACCAGACTCTCTCAGCAAGGGCACTGGGGCTTTGTTGTCCAATCAGAGGGCATTCCTTGCTTTATTTTAATTAGTTTGTGTAGAAAATGGTATGTTTTTCATCAGGTCATTTTGGAGATTACTTTTCAAACAATAATGCCAAGAATAGTCAGGGTGCGCTGAAATTTACTGTCGTGTTTCAAACTAAAGGTCAGGCCATTCCAGATAAAAGGATGCTGTTTTTCAAATTGCAGTTGTGTGTGGTACGGCAGGGGGACAGTGGGCTGGTTCTACCCTCTGTTGCTTACTGTCCTCTCTTTCCTTTGTAGCAGCAGCTTCAAGAGTTTTATAAAAAACAACAGGAACAGTTGCAGCTTCAACTTTTACAACAACAACATGCTGGAAAACAGCCTAAAGAGGTACCGACAATACATATTTTACTTTCAAACCACAGATCCCAGAGGACTATCTAGTGGCTATTAAACTGTCATTCATCTCTTAAATGATTGCACAACTGAGCTATTGGTTCGCAGCTCTCAGACCAAGAGTGATCGTCCTGTTTTTCTCGGAGATTTTTCTGGGTTCCGTTTTGTGGCTGCCATCTATTTGATAGCAGTGCTGCAGGTGTACCCTTGGTGAGCACCAGGAAGCGGGATGGTGGGCCAGACCGTCAGGGCTCCTCCCGCAGGCGGGCCGAACGGTGGGCTGAGGTGCACCTGTGGCTAGCACGGGTGTCCTTGGACACGTGCTTGAGATTTTCTCCAGCTCAGACAGCTTGGGTGTGTGGCGGTGGCCCTTCCTTTGGAAGAATCCTCTCTTGTGAGGTTGGACAAACAGAAAAGTTCGACCAAGAAATGGTCACTCCTATCTCTGTGTTGACTTTTTCTCGCAAGTTAGACACGTATAGTAATTGCTCAAGGCAGGCGTGAGATGGTGCCACTTACAGGGAAGACTCCTCTGAGCTTGGATGATTTGTGTGTCCCTGACAAAAACCAGTGTGGCACGATGGCTCCCGTGGCCCAGCGCTTTGTAAAAGCACACACTTGTGGCGCCAGGCCCCACCACCCAGTTAGGTGACCGTGTTAGCTCTGGACGCAGGAAGGCCTTCCCAGGGAGGGTGTCCACATCTCACGTCCTGTATGGTTCCATGTCGGTGAAGACCAGGCCGTTGGGGGAACGTCTGTGTGCATGTGGGCATATGGGCATTATCATGCCATCTTCCTCCTGATTTCAGAGTTCCCCGATGTCACTTAGCTCCTCATGTTTTTACCGTGGACTGGAACGCTTTTCATGTGAGTGTTCTCCTTGGAATGGCACAGTTTGTAGTTTGGAAAACAGCTCCCGGCCCCCTTGCACGGCCTCCTTGCTGGCCCCAAGCAGGCGGCCAGTTCCGTTGGTTTGGAAGGAGCCTCGCTCGGCGACTCTCCACAGCCCTGTCCCTCACGTGAGCATGGATGGCGGGCTGCGCTCACGTTCCATGCTGGGAATGGCCCCGGCTGGCTCCCTGGCTGGCTCCTTCCTCAACAGAAACTGGGTACTTTATCCAGGCCCTGCCAACTGTTCGCCCTGGAGTCCTGTTTAGCAGCCTGGATGGCAACCCCTGCAGAGTCGGGGCAGTTTGGGGGTGACGGGGAGGAGGTGCTTTCATGAAAATGCTGACACAACCCTTAAGTACAGTGGCGCGCTACCGGGGCTGCTATAATAAAAAAGGGAACAGATTAAAAAGTGTCTAAAATGTAAATCTAAAGGACTAACAGTAATTAAAATGGAAATGGCACAGGGAGGGAAGGCATGTAATTGTGAGATATCACTGTGCAGAAGGCTCTCAGCTTTGTTTTGCTGGCTGTTTTTCTAATTCAGTAGGGCTTACTCATCAGTGGCAGTTCAATGCGCGTTAATGACTCTGGGATTGCAGGCATCACTCTGGACAAAGAAATGATTATTGTGCGGTCAAAAGAAGTTCAAAGACAAGAAGGGAATTTCAGTTTTTTCCTTAGAGATCCACATTCAAGAGCATATAAATTAAGCCAAATGTTAAAAACCACAGTCTGAAAGCTGACTTCAAAGTCACAACTCTCTAATTAATGAACTGCGAGCTTCAGTTTGGACAAGTTGTGGTTTGATGCGCCCATAAATCAACATGACAGGCCTGTTTCACAGTCTCAGACAGTGCTTGTCATTGAGTCACATCAGATGTAAACACAGCAGAAAAAAAGAAGGGATATGAAGGAGGTGCAATTGATCAACAGAATTGGTAAAAACCCACTTTTGAAGCACATTATGCATGATCACAGGAAATGGTTACAGCCTCAAGAGGTTTCCCCTTCTGCTGTTGCTTTGTTGAATCAGATTTCTAACAGCCTTCAAAAGGGAGAATAAGAATTATGGAGTTTCTCCCCTGTGGCTCACAGGCAATAACCCCCTGTTGTTATTTTGTGCTTCTTTCTTTTCAAAGGCATCAAAATTTAGTTTTTTAAAGATCTTTAACTCTATATTTGAAGACAAACAAAAAAGGGCTGCCACTGTCATTCTTATCAGTTACCAGGGATTGTGTTTTTTCTTTCTGTTGCCACTTCTTATTAACCTCTTATTTGGTCTGTTAGACAGAGTTGGGAATGCCCGTCTGCACGCTGAGAGAACATGAAAGTTCAGATGAGCTCAGAGGGCAGATAAAGAAATGTGAAGGGGAAAGTTACACAGCAGAAGGAAGGATAAAAGTTAACTCTCCCAAATTGCTGCTGTCAGAAAAGGGGCATCTTGATGATGGTGGTGCCTGAGTTTGGGAAGGGAGTACTTTGTATCTGAACAAGGAGAAGGCGGGACATTACTTATGGTAACCTTTCAGCCTCTATCTCTAGGACTCGAGGTTTGCTGTGGTCACGTTCTGTCATCCACTTCCAAGGCAAAGGTGATAGAAGAGATAGGTTTGCCTTCCCATCCTGAGGGGTAGGCAGACCGGCGGGCAGGTCCCCTTGGATTCCGCTGTATGTTCACCGTGCCGGTGGATTTGGCTGAGAGCTTGTGTAACAGTGATTAAGAGATCCTTATTTTCCTGAGGTAACGGGGCAGGCTCCTGAAATTATCATGCAGGTGGTGGTCCTTTTGTGCTACAGTGAAATAGAGTCACATGGTAGCAATTTCACGATGTGGACTGGTGGTTCTGATTTTAACAAGGTTTGAACTTGGATGTTGACAGATGGAACAAGTGTATTAATTTACTGAATCCCGAGTCATTAGTGGCTCATAATTTTGAATCGTCAGCCCCCCCCGCCACCGCCACCTTTTTCCCTTTTCTGATTACCTCTGCAGTAAGACACTTGATCCTCAGCCAGAACAATGTACCTTCCACTCAACTTTTTTCTAAAGTTGCCTCGAGATGTTTCCTTGAGAAAGTTAGGCTCCCCATTGAGTTGGCCCTAAGAACTTCTTTAGGAGATAGATCTTCTGTAGCCCCATACAGCTAGGGAAGTTGACTGCCTGTTAATATTTGACAGAATGGGTGTGGAAAATTGAAGGCAGAATTAATTTTCAGTAGAGCTACAGAAAAAGGTCCCATCCTGTGCGGGTGAGGTAGGCTCAGTTGATTGTTTTAAGAGGGCCGTTTGTCCGGGTAGTTATGACAGTTTATGTTAGGCAGCAGGGAGGAGCCGAAGAAAGGAAAACAGACCTTTGACTGCAGCTCTAGGGAGGGGATCTGAAATGCAGGGTTTATCAGGGCATTTTAGCATTTTAACACTGACTACTGACCTGTCCAGGGGACTGCGCGGAGACCTTTTTTGTATGCATTCAATTGTGAGAAGTAAACAAACGGGCTCGTATCCTGTGTTTGGTAACTGGGTGGGGAGCACAGTTTGGCAACCAGTGTTGCTTTTAAATTCTTTCTTTGGACAATGGGCCTTGTATACTTTTATATCCTGGCTTTTCAAACGTGGACAGCTTTCATGAGCTTTTCCTAGGGATGGCCGCAGAGACAACAGAAAAGCCATCAGTCATTTTATATAAATACAGAATTTTTAAACATTTCATTTACAGTAAGACAGGAAACACCCTCCCCAAACTCCGGCACCCCCTGTCCATTCTTTTCTACTTCAAGAAGAGCTGGTTCCCCGATCTTGTATTGTATCCAGGTTGTTGTCTTCTCTTCCTTCCTTCCTTCTTTTTTTTTTTTAAGTGTCATGAATTAATATCTGTTGAAGAAGTGAAAAAATCATTTTGACATGAATATAACTATCATTGGGTTTTACATTAATGTGATAACATGGGAAGGGGTGAAAACAATTGGATCATTTTATGCATGCTGTTCTTAAAATGAAAACACTGGCTTTTCATTTAAATTTATTTAAATTTTTGTTGTTAGTGGTAAAGAATTTGTTTTTTGGAGTGAAACTCAATTAACTTTCTCAGTGGCATGGTAGTAAGTCTGAAATTGGTTGCTAATAGGAGAATGATGGTTTTTACTGTAAAATAAACTGCACGGAGACCGAAAGGAAACCACCATTTTTCTCTTTCTTTGAACTTGGCATCAGAAGGTCTTGATACACATACCATTTTATGGATGTATCAGATCAAGGTCATGTGTTAGGTTAAGTGAATGCAGTTGTTTGTAAAGTATAGTTATTAGAAGCTCTGAAAGGGTTGTACAGTCCCTTTTAGTTGCAGAAGTCTTCCTGATGTTTTGAATGATACTCAGAATTAGGAAAACGGATCTTTTTTTTGTTGTTGTTCTTGAAGAACCTTTTTTTTTTTTTTTGGCTACAGTTTGGGAAGGGTTAATTCTCCTTTCATAATTGTTAGCCATAATGTGGCTAAGACCTCCACCTCGATTTGATTCCTAGCAGATTAAGGATATTAGATAATTTCCTTCTATTTATTGTACTACTGCACTGTATTATCTTTCTATCACTCAGATAATTACTGAGGAAATCTACATTAATTTTTTTTGGCTGGAGCGAGGCCTGCTAAACACAGGAATGATGTATTGATGTTTTACACAACAAAAGTTTTCCTCCTGTCATTGTCCAATCAACAAAAAGATATTTATCATACCGTAAAGCCCCTTCTTTTCAAGAACAAAGCGGGTGGGGAAGCAGGACAGGCGAGCCAACCTGGGGGTTTCTGAAACTAAAGCCAAGTTAAGGCATCTGAAGCTTAAAGTGTCCTTCACATTAAACACTCAACAGTCGAGTACGATGTTGTTTGCTAAATTATGAATGTGTGTAATTAAAATCTAGTGGCTGTTTCTATGAAAGATTTACAGCGTTATTTCATCGTTTGTCATGGCTAATTAACAGTATTAGATGAAGTTTTTCTTCTTCAAAGGTCTGATTTTTTCTCATTTATTTATGTTGGGAGTGATAAACAGAGTAGTTTAAAAGCTCCCGGTGCAGGCAAGAGGAAGGCAGCCCGCTCTTCTGTGCTCTCCGAGGTTCAGGGTTCAAATCCCTCCAGACCGGAACGGTGCCTGCCTTCTCTGTGGCGTGAATCATTAAACATTTCAAAGTCTGGTTGGTCACATCTCGACCAGAAACACTCAGGCCTTTCAAACTGGAGGAAAAGCTGACTTGATGGGCGAGTTATTTTTCTGTGCCGCGGGGGGGGGGGGGGGGGGGCCACACGGCCCCCCCCCCCCCCCCCCCCCCGCCCATGCTCTTCAGACGCGCTGTGTCCTGTCCCTGTCATACCAGCCCTGACACTGAGCCCTCCACTAGACCCCAGCCGCCACCGTCGGTGTCTGATGACGGCGGCGGTGTGTTTTGAAACATCCATCCTCTGAACCTTGCTCGGGAAGTGGCCGGCTCATTTTCTTTCTCCCTGATTTCTTGCAGCAGCCGCAGGTGGCAACCCAGCAGCTGGCCTTTCAGCAGCAACTCCTCCAGATGCAGCAGCTGCAACAGCAGCACCTCCTGTCTTTACAGCGCCAAGGCCTTCTTACCATTCAGCCAGGGCAGCCTGCCCTTCCCCTCCAGCCGCTCGCTCAAGGTAAGCGTCCGTGACGCGGCAGGTGCCGCCCCACCCAGGCGGCGGGGCCGAGGCGGCAGGCTGTCTGGTGGTATGCCCCAGCCCGTCAGTAAGGATGTGGTCCATCCAGAACAAGCACATGCCAACTTCAGAGGCAAGGCTGGATGAGGTCCTAAGGAGGGAGCTTCGTAGAAGCCGAAGGGCTTGCCTGTGGATGCCAAAATGAAGACCTACGGGGTGGTCTGATCCTGCGCAGTAGCAGAGGAATCCCACCCTGGCACATTATCCCACATAGGGGAAAGCAGTGCGACTCTGACTTATGGACCATTTCAATCTGATCGAGCATTGTCCATTTGGAATCCCAGATGAATTTTCTTGAAGGCTTTTGTTGAGCCAGTGTAAGGTATATTTTCTATCATTGTAACTCGTTCTGTTGTAAAGCTGAGTGATGCTTTTGAAATGCCACTTTTTCAGTTCTCGGGATAAATTCAGGTTTATTCTCTATATTAAGAGTAATCTCTTTTGTTGGGTTTTCTTTTTTTTCTTTTTCTCATTCCTTGTTTGCATTCGTCTGTTGGTTTTTTTGAGCAGGTTCTGTACTCATGAGAACAGGTAGCACTTCTATCTCTTGCTCTTCAAAAACTAGAGTTCCTCGAAAAGCAGCAAGATTTCATGGATTTAAAGATTTCTTTTGAAAAGCCACTGATGTGTTATTACGGTGGGTGTTGGACATCAGAAACAAAAGAGGATTTCTAACCATTTTCGGATATCCTCATGGTTTGAGCAACTCTTTGACATGTGTAATGTGAATGCACATGGATTATTCAGAACCAGAATGAGAAAGTATGGAAGGAAGGAAGAGAGTGTCAGGCTGTGTTTTGAAATACAGTTCCCCCCATCCTGTACATGTACAGCACATTTCAGTCCACTCCTCAAGAACCCTGGGCTTGGCAGTTGCAGTATGTGTATGGGCCTTAAAGGCTGGTAGTTAATGCCTTTGGTGTCCTGGATTCAGTTGCCTTCTGAAGCGGGTTGAAAATGTGGGACCTTCTTCGTGGTGATTAAGACACGCTCATTTGTTCAGCAACTTTCAGTGTCACGTGGAGCCAGTGAGGCATGTCTGCATTTGAATCTTCTCCCTGGAGTCAACCACACCCAGCTTAGATCTCTTCCTGGGTTTTCTGTTTTGGTTTATGTTTTCAGTGTTGAAACTGGGCTTTCTCCTCTACTGTCCCTCCTGGCCCTCCTCCCGTTTTTGCCATTACTGTTCGCCTACTGGATACATAATCAGCATCTCCATGACTGTCAAAATAGTAGAAGATTTGGTAACAGAGCAGTATGAGGGGAGAAGAAAGGACACATCGGCTAATGCATTTTTGTGCTTGCAAAATGTTATAACGTGCATTAATTACACCTTTGGGTTTATTGTTAGAAACCTCGCAGGCCATTCTGACACACCCACTGGACTCAGGCTTCAACCTCTCATCTTTTCCCACTGCTCCTATACTATTAAGTTTGCTCACTAAGGTTCATTGTTATAGTACATCAGTTAAGCTGTCCAAAAGAGGGCAATTGGGCAGTGACAAGACAAGCTCATGTGTAATGTGAAAGAAATGAATGTGGTGATGCATGAAGTGTAATCTCTGCAGTAACATATCAGAGACACCAGTAGGTAATTCACTGGTCATGGCATTGATTGATATGCCTAGCAATCTGCTATAACTATTAGCCCCTGCAACATTAGGAAGGAGCATATTTAACATCTAAGGGGTGCCCTGATGTGTGCCCAAGATACCTAAATGTAAATACGATATTTCGGGAGTCAGGTTGTGGCAGCAAAGTGAGCTCCCGGTGTCATTGCCATCTTCTGTGGGATCCGGAGGTTGGTTCTGTCTCTCCTATCCCCTCGCCCAGAGTGGCTCGAGAATTCAGTCATGTTGGACTACAACACAATTTTTTTCTATCAAAGACGTGATGGCTTAAAACTGATGTCATTATGAGGTTTAAATCAACTTTCTGCTTGCTTGAACATGGTCACCTGGGTATGGATGTACAAGGACAAAAAAAGGTTGATCAACTCTGTTTGTCTTTGAGCCAGTGATACCTGGGGTTGTAAAATTGAGTTCCATGAGCAGTAATCTGTCAACTGTCCCCACAACATACATTTTTTAAGCCGGTGTCTGCATTTTCTTTTATAATGAAGGGGTTGGTTGTCCTGGAAAAAGGAATGTAGCAAGGCACAGGGGTTAGGTGTTACAAATGCCAGTAATGGCCACCGTGACACAGTTGTTGCGATTCTTTGACGTACCTGCTCATGGCCTTGGCTAAGTCACCTTAAACGTGTAGAAATGTGAAAGTATGAATAGATAGAAAGTAATATTTTGAAGGCCTTTTTCTTTCTTTTTTTTTTTTTTCCTTTCCTGAAGGCTTTATGGTATGAAATGGAGGGACATTTTTGTTGTTGTTAAAAGAGTACTGTGGGGTCTTCTCTATTTTACGTAATTAGGACATACGCTTTTCTCCCTGGTCTCTTGAGGCCGCTGACCCCCTGATGTTCAATATCATTCTGACCTCTTAATTTTGAAAATATGAACTAGAGATTACATGCTCGAGATACATATATATATATATATATATATATACACACACACACATATATATCTGTTAATGAATTAAGTTAAACATAACTGGTACTGTTATTCCTATCTACCATATTGGAGGAAATACGTGATGCTTTTTGGAAATTTGATATCCATTTAGTCTGATGAGTGACTAGCCTGCCTTTTATCTGTCTTAATTCTATCACGAGACCATGGCTGTCAAATAATAGCATCCTCCAGTAGATAGTATGCAATGAAGTAATAGTTTAACATTACTAACAAGGTGTATCATTGATGGAGAAGAATGATTTGACTGCTCTAAGTCTGATGAGAATGTTCTCAAACATAATTATCACAGTGAAATTTGACCCAAAAGTATGCCTGTTGTCAGCGAGTTACAGTTTTATTTACCATTTCCCTTTGTGAGGGATGAAACTGATTGGCCAGCCCTCTGGAAGAAAAGGAGAGCAGAGTAATATTAATGTACTCTGTAGGTGTAACAAGTGTAACCAGACATTTGCCTTTGTCTTTATTTGCTGGATAAACAGCTCATTTCTAAAACAGCTCCAAAGTTCCGCTTTTCTTGGAGGGAAAGTGTTAACACAGTTGTTAGAAACCGTGTTCTTCCATTTTTTTCACTTCCCATGCAGCTGACCCAGAAATCAATTAGTTTGAGTTGAAAAATGGGCGGCTTGTTCTTTTTATGTGTATTTACTCCCTAGAAAATAAAAATAGGTGTTGACTTGTGTGGCTTTATATCAATATGCTATCATCAACAGACAAGCCTATTCACTATTGTTTCAATTGAGTAAACAGCGGTTGGAGGGTCAGCCATATTCACAGGTAATTGTTGGTGTGCGGACATCAGTGGCAGGCCTGTTAGCTACAAACACATCCCGCATGTCACTTCGGGAGGTGTTTGAAAATAATAGCCCAGATGCAGCAGAACCGGACACGGGATCGTGGAGTGACCTTTCCCATTGTTTAATTTGCCTCTGAGGCTTAATTTCAGGGGACAAGTAATAATTGAATATGCCTAATAACTAAATGCTCATTTGGGACAAAATCCATCAAAATATAATTGGCATTTGATTTTTATGAAGGGAGAAGAAAATCAACTTGGCTGTCGAGGATGCGTCCTAAGAATATCTGACCACTTAATGTATCATTTGAAGCCTCCTTTTATAATATATATTAATTGCAAATACTTGAGCATTTGAACATTTTCGTGGAGAACCGTTAAGAGAGACCAACTGTTTTTGTTAACGCTCCTCTCAGAAAGGCGGGGAAGGTTATTGGTCTGCTGTGCAATAATTTACTCCTCTTTGATATGCAAACGATCCACGGTGAATATAAAAAAAATCCTATCAGACTCATTTCACAGTTCTTAACCACTCGGATTCTCTGGAGTCCATCGCCTCATTAGACCAGTGCTCTCCAATGCTAGCATAATTAAAATCTTTAACAGTTTAGCAAAGTAAAGATGTTTGGCTGATCACGTTGAGATGATTATCTATCCATTGTATTCTAAATGACAAAAATAAATTAAATTTAGACCTTGGCATTTTTTTATTATGTGTTTCAAATGAATATAATGCACACAGCCTTCTTTTTTAATTCAATAGCTTAGGTTTGGTAAGAAACACGCCTGTTCGGGTGCTGCTATATAGTCAGAAAATGGCAGGCTTTCTAGGATAGCTGTGTTACAGTTGACTGAAACAATGAACTGCAGTCCAGACATCCAGTTCTAATGTGGAATTGCCTTATGCTGCACACACACACACAGGGTTGACGATTTCTTTTAGCTGTCCTTTTGAAGAAACTGTTGTTTGTTGTTGTTAGCTGCCATTTAGAATCTTTTTCTTCTGTGCATGCGTGCGCCAGCAGATGCATTGAGGTGGGTTCTGGGAAGCCTGGGCTGTAGAGGCATGCCTCCAAAATAAAGGTTATGAGGCCGTAGTAGTGAGATTGACATTCTGATTGTATCTCCTCTTGGGGAAAATACAGGTTTGACCCTTCCTCCTTAAGACCCATGTCCATTTTGACCCCCTTAAGAAACAAGAGAACTTTATTACTCCAAGTTTATTTCACGTTTGCATTTTATTCTGCAATGGTTCATTAGCATTGATCTAAGAAATGACAGTAATAATAGTGTTACTTGTTAAAAAAAAAAAAGTTACACAGTTTTTCAGTAGACACATCCATCAATTAAGCATGTGGTACTAGAAACCAAAATTAATGAGGAAGATAGGTGTGTTAATGAAATAATCATAGTATAATCAATTTGAATGTTAAAAGTTGAAAAGCATTTCAGGAAGATGATATGAATTCATAATTTATGTCTAAAAGTGATTAATAAAAACTGTATTTAATAACAAAGCTATTTGTCATCATTTACGACTTAAGCACAAAAATTATTCATTTTGTGGTTCATGTTATCATAATAGTATAGTTGAACAAATTTATTTCGAGCCCTTCTTTGTGTCTAAAAATACAATAACATCTATCTACTCCTTTTCAAAAATCTAGAAACAACGGTTTGGATGGAGGCATACTGTCTTTGCAGAGTAACTGTGTTTTGAATCCTTTTCACGGAGGTCTTTTATGTGTGATGAGGGCACTTCAACTCGGCGGGCTGTTCAGTGAGGACACGGTTGTTACTACCGTATTTGCCTTAGTTGGGAGGGGAAAAAAACGCACACACCAAAAAAAAAAAAAACCCTAACACTAGGCTTTGTTTACTGACTCTTTGATTTAATTACTGTTTGAAGAGGACGGAATTAGCTGTTAATTGATTTAATTATCCAATTTGTTTGTTTCAGGCATGATTCCAACAGAACTGCAGCAGCTCTGGAAAGAAGTGACAAGTGCTCATTCTGCAGAAGAAACCACAGGCAGCAATCACAGCAGTTTGGATCTGACCACGACATGTGTCTCCTCCTCTGCACCTTCCAAGACCTCCTTAATAATGAACCCACATGCCTCTACCAATGGACAGCTCTCAGTCCACGCTCCCAAAAGGGAAAGGTAGGAATGAGACACTGAGATGTGTCTGGAACGGTCTTGAACGTGGAAGGGGTGGGTGGCCTTGCTCCGCCATATCTCAGCGATCCCTAATTGGATCCATGTGACTTGAATGTGCATGTAATTACTTAAGAATGTGTTCAATATGATTTGGGTGTGAAGCATCTAATTATTTTCACCTTTTCAACATGGAATTAGCACTTATGCAGATCTAACCTAAGCTTAAGAACCCAGGCAGAGTTAGTTTCTCACTGGATGGGTTGGATTTCAAGGGTTCCAGGCTTACTCTTCGTGCCCAGTGCTCACTCCATGCAAGCTGAACGCCTGGGCTCTAAACACCTTCTGAGGGAGTAGTAAAGTCTGGTATTGGCGATTTTGAATCACACTTCAAGAAAAGGTAGAGAGCTTAGCCACTGCGTACCGCCCTCCTTGAAGGCAGGGAGACTGTCTTTTGCACTGTTGTGCCTCCAAAGAACATGGCCTTTTTCCTGGTCAGTGCTCAGTGAAGGTTGGAAGGATGGGGAGGTGGAAGGGGTCTTTGTGCGTACACGATCCACGTCTATACACACAGATCTAAAAAATAAAGTCTTAACTCCCGAGGAGGAATGCAGTGCTGTGTCGGTTGCCGTATTGCTCTTTGGAAGTTAAGACTTTATATACTGTAATTGCCCTCAGCTTTGCTTGAATGTTAGCCGAAGCCGAGTCTGTTTGAGATATCCAAAATACATCATGTTAGCAGACAGTTCTAAGAAAATGAAGCTGTTAATTCATATTATTGGATCCTCACACCCCAGAAGCATTAATACTACTGTTGAATGCTTTTCAGAAGTGGAGTGTATATATATATAATGCTCCTAAAATTAAAAACTTTTATTTTCAATGTACTATTTTTAAACGGTTTCCCATCTATTTCATATGCACAGCTTCCCCACACAGAAGAAAAGAAACTTTCAAAGTAATGTGTGATAGTAAATGTCACTTCCAGCAGGAAAAACAAATTCTATATTTTGTTTTTTAATAAAATGACTCAGTGAAAGTTTTTTTAATGATATTTTTCACTTGAGCAATTACAAGTATAATTTCATACCTTTCTTGAACTATTGAGCATTAAGAAGCCCACGGGTTTAATTAGATGTATATCTTTCTACCAGCAACATTTTATCCGTTTCAAGATCCGTAACCACAGAAAATGCTCTCTGAATATCTGTGCCTGTGTGGGCGTGTGTCCCGGGCAAGCGTAAGAACGTGAGAGGTTCTGAGAGGTGAGAATAATAGATGTTTTAACCAAAACTTGCAGCTATCCTTTTAAGATGATTTTGGAACTTCTGTGGCAGACATAGGCGAATTAAAAGATGTTCTAAATTTCCTATTCAGAAGAATTCAAAGGATAGAATGGTAGACAGTAAGAATCTGTGTGGAGCCATTGGGCCAAATGTGCTTCTGTTGTTTCCAGTGAGGATAGCTTTGTACTTCTGGAAGCCAGTCTTTGCTCTGCTTTATCACCTCTGACAGTGTCTCTGTAATTAAAAAATAATACTGAACCTTAGAGAGCTTTAAAGAAAAGGTTCTAGGTTGTTGTCCTTTGCTCTACTTGCTTTTGGTGTCTAAGGTTGATGCCATCCATTTACCGTGGAGTGATTGAATTACCTCTTGATCCATAGGCAGAACAGGCCATCCACTGAAAAATGCCGACCGATGCCCTTCAGGTATTTGTTGCCATCTTGCCGGCCATGGTGGAGCCTGCACAGATGTCCTGTGACACAGAAAACTCTTCTTGTTTAGATGCGCTGTGCTCGGTTTTATCCTAAAAGGGTCTATATCTGCACTGCAGTCAGGTGACAGATTAGCAATGAGGCAGGTGGGAGAAGAAGAGCCCTTTTCATGTCTTAAGGTGTATTTGAAAGTAAAGGGATCTAACCGACAGTCTCATTCCAGGAGAATAAGTTTGTTTGAATTGTTTTTATGATCTGCACACCAGTGAGGCTTAATCTTCATTATACTACGTGCCGAAATTAGAATATGGATCAGAGAAGAATTTGGGTTCTACTGAGCTGTAATCTGGCTGTAAAAACAGGCTGAATTTTCCAGTTACATATGCAAAGAAGCAGCAGCTATGAAATTATATGCCACTCCTTAGTATCTTGGATCTCTCAGTTTATATTACCGGGTAGGTTCCTAGTTGTGGCTGAATTAAAATTCTGGTTAGCCTGTTTTAGCTGAATGTAGTGAACAAGACAATTGAGCACCTTAGGTTAAAGATAATTCAAAAGTTAGAAACTTAGAGAATTGATCATTAAAAATTCACTTACTGGTTAGCCAGCTTTGTGTACATATACTTATAATGAGGTTTTATCTGGTTTTACCTGAGGATTTATTTTGAAATCATCAATGTGATAGCCTGTTTAAGTAGTGGAAAAATGGTAAAAAAGAGATCACTATAAAAATGTTCTCACTGACTTGACGTTTGTCACAGGGGTCCCTTGGAGAAGTTTCGTCCCTTACCAGTGCATTTGTGAAATACGTAACTTTGCAGACTCTCCGTCGATTTCAGTGTCCCGTTCCTTCCCTCGCTCCATTCTTCCAGAGCAGTATCTGAACAAGCCAGAGCCTCTGCCACACTGAATAATAATCTAGCCCTTCAAACTCAATCTTAGGTGAACAGCTTACGGATTCTTCCTCAAAGGATTCAGGAATGCTCCATGTGAAGCTGTGTTGGCCAAAGGCAGTATCCTAAGAGTTTTTGTGTTTTTAAACTAGTGAGAGGTCTCCCAGTCTCACCTAGGCTGCGTGTTTCTGTGCGTTTGGAAACCCCCCTCTCCCCCACTCTTGCCCCCATGCATTTTGCGGGCTCCTGTGAGCAGCGCTGTAGCAGCAGCTCTGGGGTTTGGTGAGCTGCAATCTGTTAAGGAGATAAATAATGTGCTTGGCACGACACTCCTACTCTCCTCTTTAATTTGTCTTACACAAGGAAAATTATAATTAAATCATTCAGGGTAAACCCTTGAGTGTAGAGAAGGGAAAGAACACACTTCGGTAAAGATTGCCAATAGAAACCCACTTCCCTGTTGCGCAGGGTAGAGACATTTATCAGTATTCAGCACTATTACGAGAGGAACGGCCCATGTGATTTGTGAGGCGGATGCCAACGCTCAAATCAAGGCTTGTTAAGATCCTGTCCCTGTGCAGTCACGGCCATTCAGCATCATTAGAATTCAGTACTGGCGCCGTGCTTCGTGCTTTGATTTTCTTCCGGCAATTTAATAATGTTTATTGTGCTGATTATATTTAAGTTCATTGGTGCAGTAAACATACCTCGGTTGCCAGTGCCTGAGAGAAGCATGGTGAAGGTGAAGTTCAGTGGGCAGAAGCTGAAGGGGTAGCAGGAGTGTTCTCGTCTCCCACTGCCAGTTTATTCCCCAGGACCCAGGGAGCCGTAACATCGTAGACAAATAGATAAGATAAAACTCAGACCTGGGTTACCTGTGAACACGAAGCTATCATCTTGTTCCCTTTCCCTTGTCTGACTCTCTTGCTTTAGGAAATTTCAAGTTTTGGTGTGGGTAAACAAAATCAACGGAATGCAAATGAAACATTTATTAAAATGCTAAATTTAGTAAAGCCCTTTGAGCTTCTTGGATCAAAGCAGCTATGTAAATACAAATAGCAATTACTACTTAAGTAATTGCCTGAATTAAAATTCTAAATATCCGATTATATTATGGTGCACTAGGGAAAGGGAAGGGAGCTCACGCATCCTCAGTTCTTTCTCTGTGCCAAGCACTGGCTACACTCTTGTTTTTGGAGTGATGTCTCATTTTATCCTCGTGACTGCTGGGAAGCAGTAGGGGTTATTATACCCATTTTACAGACAAGGAAATTGAGTCATAGAGACTAAAGAACTGACCTGTGGTCACAGAACTGGTTAGTGGCGTGTCCAAGAATCAAATTCAAGCCTGTCTCTTAACTTTGTAATACAGCGTTTAGAGTTTTCATTCGGCCTAGAAGTGACTATTTAATTAAGATAAATTGAAAGCAGTGTTCCTAAAATAAAGCTTAATTTAAATCCAACAAAACATGCATTTACTTCACCTACTGTGTGCACATCAGCACATTTTATTTTTATTTATTTTTTTTTAAGATTTCATTTATTTATTTGACAGAGAGAGACACAGCGGGAGAGGGAACACCAGCAGGAGGAGTGGGAGAGGGAGAAGCAAGCTTCCCGCTGAGCAGGGAGCCCGATGTGGGACTCGATCCCAGGACCCTAGGCAGATGCTTAATGACTGAGCCACCCAGGCGCCCACATTAGCGCATTTTAAAGGAAAATAGCAGACGTCCTTCTTTTAAGGTGGATACTGGTATTGGGCCTTCCAAGAAGGAAGGGGGGGCAGATGGGATTTGCAGAATGTACATCACTTATTGTCTGAAACAGCACATAAAGAACAAAAATGAACCCCAAGCCAGCTTTACACACAGGCAAATGTCAGATAAGCCTCCCTCCGTCCCTTCTAGCCCTCGTAGATCTCGCGCTTCCACATGGAACACCTCCTCTCGTCTTTATCCTATTTTTCCTGCCCTCCGTAGTCCGTATGAGAGACACTCCTCTTCTCTGACCCTTCCCAGCTTTTTGCTTTCAGTTCAGCCACCACGAGTAGATGTTTGCTAACTTGAGCATGTCTCAGATTCAAAGCTCTCCTAAAGGCGTGTTTCAAGACTTCCTTAAGCATCTGGTGGAAGAGGTTTCTTTGAACTCTGGAAGGATCATGGCGGTCCGTTGGTCAGGGCCCATTGGTCAGTGTCAGTTGCTCAGCCTCCTCTCCCCTAGAGGCTGCCCTCCTGTTCTGAGAATCAGGGTGGCCCACATCAGGCCCCCACCCTGCGAGGTCTAACCTGCGCTCTGTCCACTCCCAGTGTTTCTTCCTGCCTTCTGCGCCTTTGCTGACACAGCTCCGGGTATTCCGATGGCCTGCATCGTCGTGTCCCGTGTCATGCCCCCCCACAGTGAGCAGCTGCCTGCGAATGACTCCTGAAGGTTTTTGCTTGGCTAGTGTACTTTCAGACATTTTCACTTGATTCACAGTCTCTGTTTTTGATTTGTGGCCTCTTGACATATTGCCATGTATTTGACTACATAACAATAACATTTGTGTTTCCCGCCCCACTACTTTCCAAAGGCAAGGAACTCTGAAACGTGGTGGCGCCTGGCGTTTCATTTTCTTTTTCTTTCTTTCTTTCTTTCTTTTTTTTCTTTTTCTTCCCTTCTTTTTCTTTCTTTCTTTCTTTCTTTCTTTCTTTCTTTCTTTCTTTCTTTCTTTCTTTCTTTTTTTCCTTTCTTGTACTAAATTCTGTGTTGATGAATAAATATTGGTGTTCTTGGTTGACTTGCTAAAATTCTAGAAGTTTGTTTTCAGAACCATTCTAGTGGTACGTGCCTTTAACTGTTGCGTGTTTTCATATTCATATTTCAGGCCTGTTGAGCCAGAAATGTACGCAGTAAGCTCTAGGTCACATTACTCTGAACAGCTCTTCCTCATTTCAGCTGTTTTTGTTTTGTTTTTGAAACTCAGATGCTTTCTTCTGTATCTCTCTTTATTTGAAGCGCTTGAACAAATGAGCCACCCCCAATCTTGATGTCCCGTTAGAGTGTTCTGGAGAACCTGCAGCCAAATTGTCCCAAATTGTCTTCAGAACTGTTACTGCTACTTCTGCTAGTATGTGCTAAGGCAATTGATCTGTAACATAAGTCAGTAAATTACAGCCTACTAGCTAGATCTGGCCCACTGCTCATTTTGTAAATAAAGTTTTTTGGAACACAGCAATGATCATTCATTTATGCATTGTCTGTTGAATAGCTGCTTTCATGCTACAATGGCTGGCTTAAGCACTTGCACCAGAAACCATATGGCCCACAATGACTAAAATATTTACTGTCTGGCCATTTACAGAAAATAATTTGCCATCTCCTGATCTTAGCTATAAGAGCAGTGTTTCTCAGATTTCCTGATGATATTCTCACAGGTATTTGTTAGAATATGCAGCTTTCCTAGCCCTCTGTCATGAAGAATTGGATTATACTGGCCTAAGATGGGGTGCAGGAATTTGTATTTGTCACATATGCCCTATATTCTTGATACTCAACAGCTGCAGGACAGCGACTTTGGCATTACCTGGGAGGAGCTTGTTAGAAATTCAGGGTCTTTGGTCCTTCCCCAGACCTGCTGAATCAGGGTCTTCCTTTTAACCAGATCCCCCCCAGGGCTCTCTCAGGTTTGAGGAGCAATGCTGGTGGCCTGTTCAGTTCACCTGGGTTTTGGCAGTCTTGGAAAGGGCAGAGTTTTCCCCCTAAAATTTGATTGTCATCCCAGACATTATTCAGTCCACAAAGCTCATGGTTTACCACTCTTGTGTGAGCCTACAGAGTAGAGGTAGGCTGGAAGGGATCAGTACCTGACATAGGATGGTGACGGTAATGCAGCTAATATTTATTGAACTATTACTTTGTGCAGAACACATGGCGTGAAGGATTCGACATAAGCCTTGATACTGATTTTCCCACTTAATCCTAACTGTAGCCCTGTAGGGTACAATGTCTTCTTTGTACAGGTGGTGTTTGAGGGCCCAGAACAATTTTATAATTTGCACAAGCCACATAGCTAGTTAGGGACCAGGCAGGGACTGGAACCAGAGTCTCTCTGACTCTCAAGTCCTTGTAATGACTGTTCCGAGTCTGGTGGTTCCCAAGTGTGCTCTTCATCAGAACCACCTTGGCTTTACCCCAGACTCCTGGATGATAGTGTCCAGGGGGTAAAGCTTAGAGATCAGGAGGAGGCCATAACCTTCAAGGGTGGGAGCCTGGGGCCAGACATGTCTGTTGAGCCATAATTGGAGAGAGGCTCCAGAGGTTCATAGCTGGCTGTTCTCCTACCTTGCCTCATCTTTTTGCAGGGAGGCACATCAGGTGCCTAGCAGTGGAGAATGTAAAGAACAGGCTGGGCATGGCCAGTCAGGTATTATAAGCAACCTGAAAGGGACTTAGATGTAGCCAGTTGCTGAGGCCTGAAATACAGGTGCTTCTGAGCCCCAAAGTAGACTCTTGGCAGCGACAGCTGTCCCTTGTCTGTAAGTATGGACTGTGTAGGGCAGGAACATTTCTGCCTCCATCAGAAAGAAACACCAGGGTCTAGTCGATATTTTGTAGCACAGACATGCTGCTGGGTATTTTGTGACCATCATGCCTGGAAGAGCCGCAGTCCATTTGTCTCATGGCTTAAAATCAGTTGCTTCTGAGTCTTGGAAGTGGGGAAGAAAGGTTCTCTCAGGGAGGCGTGGCACGGTGATCATGTCCTGTCATTCATACGCAGGGTAGGGGGAGGGAGAAAAATCTTTAAAATATTGGCATGCCGTGAGGGATAGGTTTATGGATTTTCTTGACTGTTCACTCTGTATGGTGATTAAAAGAAAAAAAACTCAGCCATTATTCTCTAACAGCTGTTGTATCTTATCTCAATAAAGTGCCTTTTACCATAACACACCATCATTAGACTCTATAAATCTTTTTCTGTTTATTGTTTTTAAATGACACGTGCTCTCCAATAAAATGGTATCATTGGTCTAGGGAGATACATTCCTTTTAGAAGTTTCTCCTAAATTGGGTTGGTTTTAATTTTTTTTTTCCTTGGGATATCATACAATGTGAATCTTGATCATGGGCTATTTCATGTCCGGTTTCCGCCGCAAAATAATATCTGAGCCCGCACCTTCTCTCATCATGTAGGATAGACATTCTTTTCTGAGGAGTGGCTCCTGCTAATAGGGTTTGTTGTTTTTTTTTTTTTTCACCAGATCCCTTTGTTGGCACCCAACCATTTTACAGGTGTTTACCCTTGTGTGGTAGGGCCTGTGGCCCTTCCTCCCAAATACATATTAGCTTTCTTAACATTGATCTTACGCCAAGGGTGTGAAGGAAGATGTACGGCAGCAGAACCATGAGGACCAATCTGGGGGGAGCTCTGACAGCATCGTCCCTCGTACTGGGTTTCACCCCTCACCCTGTAAAAGTGTCTTGCTGAAACGCACACTCTACAGCTTGGATTCGTGAACAGAAGGACTTCCTTGGGTGGGCACTGGATCCATCCAAAAGTGGAAAGGGAAGCCAGGGACCTACAGAAGGCCTCGTGGCTTGGAAAAGTCCTAGGGTTCTTCTGTTCTCCTCTCCTCTCAATGACAAATAGGAATCTCACGGTTTTCAGCCAGTGACGGGGCCACAGGAATGGGGAACCTATGCAGGAGGCTTAAAGGAAAGGCACGTTCTTTTTCAAGATTTGTTGAGCTGGTGGCGCCCCGGCGCCTGGCTCGCCTGGGTAATGCAAATGAGCGCGTTACACATGTACTGCCGTCCTGAGCGGCTGTGTGCTCCCCCCTTTGTAATCAGCCAGGGCCTAAGTATATTATAAAGTATATTCTCCTCATTAAAACAATAGCGGAGGCTCACAAAGGGAAATTGTTAATATGTGTTCCAGCTTGTCATTTCTGCCTGTGTGAATAAAGAAGATAACCGTTCCTTTGGGAAACTATTTCGGGAATTGAGCAACAGATAGGCTAGCCAGAGAATTCTCTTAACTGTAATTTTCCTTTTTGTTTGTACTCAAAAATCACATCCTGATGGGCTCTTCGGTGCCTCTGCACAGACAGAGCACAATTACCACAGCCCAGGTGGTGGTAATATGGGACAGTCCCCCGGGCATGTGTCGCCCAGTGTTGTACAGCTTGTTCAGTGTCTCCGTCCATATGGCAATCCGCACCATTCACAGAAAGGCGTCAGGGCTGTGCCTGGTGGGTACTGTGGTCAATGTAGTGTGAAGGGAAGGCTCCCGCTCCCAGCGGCCTCTGTGGTACTGTTTGTCTTACGGTAGAGCTGAGTGACAACGTGCCTACTCACCACACACACCCTCAACTAAGATATTCCAGAAGGAAAAAAAAAAAAAATATATATATATATATATATATATTTGCCAGTTTCCTTCCCTCTACTCTCCTCTCCCCAACCCCCACCCCCTTCATTTTCCAAAACAGATGGTTAACTCCGCAGGTCTAATTCAGGTGCGTGAAACATACCTGGTTTATAGAAAGTCAGTTAAAAGACACACACACACACACACACACTTTTCTGGGTGGTTGTTCATGGATTAACTCAACTTCAAGAATGCATGCCTGTACTAGAATGCTTCTATAAACTCTGGCTTTTGTTGTCTTTTTTTTTTTTTTTTTAATGCATTTTACGTTGTGAAGACAGTTTTCATTGTACAGTTTGGATGGTCGGGCTAGTGGTTTTGGTTTTTACGTCTTAAAATGAAAAAGGGGAAAAGGAAAAGAAAATGATTATCAGACTCAGAAATCTGAGAGTAAAACATTCCCTGGAGGCGTTAGAACTGAAAAGGGAGAACCAAGGAAACAGAGATTTCCCAGCGAGTAAGGTGAAAATAGGAATGCTTTAAAAGGCACTTTGGGAAATTTACCAGAAGGCAAAGCATTCTCCATTTATATACCTAAATGTTGTTCCACTTTTGTATAACTATTTGTATTCTTGTTTGGTAAACAAACAGACCCCCATAGCAACTGTAGCTGTTGATATTTATACTACCTGTAAGACTTCCCTAAACAGACAGACGTACTTTTATGACCTTCAAATTTCATTCCTTTTATAGTCTTCAAGGAAGTCAGACTAATGGCAGGTTGACTTCCTTCCTTCTTTCCTTCCTTCCCTTCTTCCCTCCCTTTTTTTAATACTTTGAAATCTATCTTTGAAGGATCTCTTCTTTGTGTATATTTTACATCTTGGCTGTGAATGTTGAGTTTGAAGGTATATTATGACAGAAGGAAAGAAAAACCTAAAGTGTTTGTGTAAATGATGTGGTGTTTGCTTTCAAGAGCGGCCTTTGAGTCATCTAGTGGAATTTTAGGTTATACATCCGAAAGGCTAAAACTCCACTGAAAGTATTACTATAGACCTTAGAATTGGACAGACATCTACGGCTATGTCTCTGCTTCTTATACCTGAACTATTGATGGGAACATTCTTGTACATATGAGCCCCAGTATTCAACTTCCATTTTTCCGTATGAGTCATATTTACGACAAGAACAAGAAGTCTCGTTTTGTTAAAGATCAGTGTAAGCAATAAATGGCAGTTTACTTTAATTAGAAAAAAAATGACACCAAGAGCTGGGATAATCCAGTGGTGTTTGAATAAATTAGAAGATTGTACAGGCAAAAATAAAAAGAAACTTGACAAGGATAAATGGGAAGTTGTCCAGGATTCAACAAAAATGTGTTCATGAGCGGTGGATGGTACTAACGTGCATGCATTCGTTCAGCAGAACTTACCAAACCCCAAGCCTGGTGCCAAGTGTCCTAGGCTCCGGGGCATGCAGCTGTGAGCTTGACAAAGTCTGTCCTCATGGAGCTGACATTACAGTAGAAGTAGAACAAACAAATAATTACATAATAAAAAGAAAGAAGTTCTGAACAAAACAATAAAGCAGGGAAGGGAGAAGAGTGAGTCTGGCAAAGCCTCTGTGAGGAAGTGACCTTTGAACAGATGGAAAGAAGTGACAGAACAGCCCTCTAGGCTTAGGATACAGCAGAAGCAGAGGCCTTGAGTCAGGGGCAGAAAGAACATGTTTTGCTGGACCATGGCCTGTACCTCATTTAGTGTGGGGGCGGCTGTGTTTAGTGGTGATAGGTGTGGACTCTGAAGCCGGACTGCCTGCATTCCAATAACAGGCTGCCCACTGAAGTGACTTAATGTTGGTGTGGTGTGCTCACTTGTCCATCTGTGAAATGGGCATGACACCAGGCTCTGGCACATAGGTGCTCAGTAAATATTAACAAGCGCAGTTAATTATTGTTAAAGTCATTTATTCATTCAAACAGCATTTGTCGGCTATTTATTATGTACTAACTATATAGGTTCAGGGGCTTAATAGAGGACTACAACCTAGTTCTGCCCCTTAAGGAGCTCACAGCCTAATCAGAGAGACATACAGGGAAGGAGACGCTTGCAACACAGTGTAATAAATGCAGTGACATGAATATATACAAAATGTGACACAGTGTCTGATTTGTTTAAAATGAGCACTAGTGGAGTATTTCCACCCCCCAAAGTGCAGCAGGTGAAATTTTTGAATATAATGAGCTCCATGAAGGAAGGGTCCCTGTCTCTTGTTGATTGCTCCCTCCCGATCAGCCAGCATAACCAGCCTGGTATGATAGGTGCAAAATTTCATTGCAGAGACTAGCTGAAATGTGCAGAAGGAGAA
This sequence comes from Callorhinus ursinus, assembly GCF_003265705.2. NCBI lineage: Eukaryota > Metazoa > Chordata > Mammalia > Carnivora > Otariidae > Callorhinus > Callorhinus ursinus. Next base: position 26,122,282 of record NW_027397077.1, on the reverse strand, counting down.
CTAAGGGAATAGTAAAGATTAAGAACCCATTGCAGTAGTTCTAAATTTGCTAGCCCTTGGCCACAGATGCTGTAGGAGCACCTGGTTAGTCTTGTTGATGCTTACAGATGCTCCAAACACGGGAGAAGAGCTGGGTTTCGCGTAAGAGTACTCAACCGTGAGCTCGCATCAGAATCATTTGGAGGACTGGCTAACCTGCGAACTGCCAGACCCCAGTCCTAGGACTTCTGATTCAGTAACTTGGGGTCGGGCCGAAGCAATTGCATCTCCGCTAAGTTCCCGGGGGCCATGCTCTGAGAAGCACTGTTTCCCCACCACCCTTATGCTGTGGCCTTCTTCCCCTGCTACCCCTCAAAGTGGCAGAGAAGTGATGTGGAGAAAGAGAAAAATTCTTAAGACTGTGACCCAGTATAAACTATGTTATGGAACGGCATTTTTTTTTTAATTTCTTAATATCAGCCTTTAGATTATTTGTAAGCACTCTTGTTTGTTTTTCTAATTTATTTTATTTTATTTATGCCTGAAGATGCCTTTTGTGCTTCAGCTGTCTGCTTGCTCTCATTCTCTTGTAGCCGTTGAGCTCCTACTGATACTGTAAGGCCCACATCAGATATTACAGCATTTTATGTCCCAGCCATCTGTTCAGTTCTCTTTCTCTCCCAGTGGAGAATTGGGTACAACTCTTTAAGTGAGGAAGAGAACAGCCAACGACTTCTGATTGTATTTGGTTATTCACTCTATCATTATTATAGATTTTGAATATATATCCTTACTAAGTGTGATTTTAACCAAGTATATACGTGTCTAATATATTACCTATATTATAAAAATTAGAGGCTAAGGGTGAGAAAGATATATACATACACATGTGTATGTTCTTACAGAAGTCCTGTTATCTTAACACGTGCATACAGAGACTGTAATATTATCTTACCACTCACCCATGGGTCTTCTTATGAATCCCAACTTAGAGACTTTGATCTAGGAACCTAGCACAATGCTTATCACAAGTTCAGTGTTTACTTAAAACCTGCACAACTGAAGGTAGAGGAAGAGTTTAATCCGGTGAACATTAATGAAGCATCTTGTCCTATAGAGAAGTAACAATAATTCCGTAACGTACGGGATCATTCCGAGGAAACATAAATGCAAGAGCCTGATGGGTTCTCAGCCGATTTGTATCCTTAGTCAGTCGTCCCCCCATCTCCTGCTTGTGTGTCTGGGCCTCACACTTCACTTACGTGATTCTTTAGGTTCTGGAGTATAATTGTGCTGGCTTCCATAGAGTATTCTGGAGGAAGGACTAAGAAGAATTAGTATTAAACTTTTATGTTCTTTCGTTTTCTTGGGTACCGTTGGTGCCTCTAACATATGGACACATTCCACATAGACCTCGTGAGTCACCAGTGCAAACACACTTGCATTGACATAATAAGAATGCCTGCCTAATGGTGTTAATAATTTTTGGATTAGTGGTCCCTATGTCTGTATTGACACAGTTGCTCACAGCCACTCTTTGGAAAGCATTCTGTTTTCTTAACGAGATCCCAGTGTTAATGCTGCCAGTGGTAGACTCTCGTAAACTCAGGATAGCCCTTAGTGGCATAAGAAACAAAAGCTGGACTTCTGCCTTTTCCTGTTTTTTTTTTTTTTCCTTTTATTTATTACTTCACTCATCACCATGCACACATAGGCATTTTGCTTTTGTCATCACCTGCTCGCTGTTTGTGATCAGTTGCTCTCAGATTCTCAAGCTCTCATTCTCTGCTCCGTTGTCCTGCTGGGGCACATACTCCTGGCGTCTGGGAACCAAGATGGCACGTTTTGCCCAGTAGAGCTGAAAAAGGAGATGGGGCAGATAGGTGATGTGGATGGTGAAGAAAGGAACTGCTGATCTCATGCCCCCCAACCCCAGGTTCTTACCATAGGTAAAGCAGCTTGCAGATGAGATGCTCCTAGATCCCATGTGATATATTTAAGTCCCAGAAGCATTGGATGTAATGCACTCTGTGGGTTTTGTCTCATAAGTCCAGGAAGACCCCGAGGCTCTTCCTTCCCCACTGGAAATTCAAATTAAAAGTGTGTCTTCAGTGACTTGCCGCTGGTTCATTGTTAACTCAGGAGGTTAATCCAGCTAGGGACTGAATCTCCTTGTAGAATACATCACGCACTTTTGGTTTCCCAAACCTCAGTCATCTGAGTTTGTGTCCCATGATTGTGAGCTTTGTCATATCTACTTATATTATGATTTATATTCTCTTTAAATCAAGTCATTTTTAAATAAAGTCAAATAGGCCTCATCCTAAGAAATGATACTACAGGTTGGAGATACTACGTATATTTTTATCTAATAGAAATTAAAATAAATCTGCCAGTTTTATGCAGAGTACAGAAAAAAACTCTGCATTCTTGCTCTGACATTGTATGGGCCACCGTTAAGTGCATGCATGTCCTATATTGGGATATTTTGGTCAGATTCCCTCTTTTCGCCGAAGAGAGGGACCTTGACTGAATATGGTACTATGCCAAGTGGATTGAAACCCTGTTTCCATTGTTTGTTTACCCTAGTTTCCTGGAAAAGCCCAAAACTACCACTTACCTTCCTAAAAACTGAATTCAAGATCCTACTTAAACATACATCTTGTACTTCCAGGCTCATGGGGTACCAACCAGACTTAGAGGACGCCTAAGGCAGATGTTGAGTTTGGGCACAGTGAGGTTTTGAGTTGTCACATTTACCGATTCACCCATGTATGCCAGGGCATTCCTGATCGGTGTAATACCTGGCAAGCATCATTCTCTGGTGAAATCACTCCCCATGTTTGTGCTCACGTGAAATTGGTGTTCGTTCTGCAGTAGCAAGGAAATAGTCTTCCCCATGGTGACTTCCTTCAGTCGTACCTGTTCTGTTACATTAAATCTTAAAAAGCCTTGCATAGTCATTCTTATGTAACTTTTTTTTCCCCTTGCATTACAGAGTATCCTGTAAGAAATACAGGGTTCCCTCTCTGTAATGGCCCTCCAAAAAAAGCCATCCAACAGCTTTTTTTTTTTTTTCTTTTAAATGAGTTTACAACTATTGTTTGGTGAGGTTGCCCAGGGCCACCCCTTTCCATATTTATCCATCCCTACCTTGTTATTCAACCCACAGTGAGTAGGACACCCCATGAGCGTTCCTTTAATAAAGCACAGTCATTTTTAGGTCAGATGCAGAACAGGGAACTCTCGAGGCACTTAGTACTCAAGTTGTGGTCCTTGGACCACCACCATCGGCGTCACACATGAGCTTTGCAGATGCGCACAGTCTTGCACCCTGACCCAGAGCTACTACTAAAGTAGAACCTGCATGTTAAAAAGATCTCCCAGTGATTTATATCCATAATAAAATTTGAGAAGCATTACTCTAAGAAGAGCAGTGGAAGAGGAAGGTTGTGTTTCCATACCCTTGCATACAATACCATCTTTTAAGCCTGGTCAACAGTGACTTTGAATCAGTCTCCCACCATGTCCCATTTTTGCCACATCTGCATGTACCTGTTAACTACTTATTAATATTTTTCTTAAAATTGAGTGACTTAAATAAATTTCATGTAAAATGTAACACTGAGAAGTCATGAATCTGATGTCTTGGTCAAATTTTTTTTCTAGTACACATGAACATGAATTCGTAACTACGAAAGTGAGGATATTTGTATATCACACTCACCCCACGCACCGCTTTACTGGGCCATGCCCTGAGGGCCATTACAGAGAGGGAACCCTGTATTTCTTACAGGATACTCTGTAATGCAAGGGGAAAAAAAAAAATCCCCTGGACCTAAGGAGTTAAAAGCTTTTACTTCAGATATAAAGTTAGTTAAGGTAGCCCTCACATCTCAAGCCACAATATTGAGAGCAGATAATAAATCTCTATCATTGTTTAAAAGCACAAATCTGGCTCTTAATAGACTAATTCACAGTCTCTCCAATTGCAAGTTTTACTCATGAATATCGTATCACAAGGGAATGTGAAATCCTCTAATTAAACATGATTTGAAAAGCAGCAGAAAATTGAGATGATGAGCGTTCTGGGGAAGAGGAGAGTCAAGGATTCACCGCATGAGAGAGTGAAAGAGAGAAGTGTGTGTGTGTGTGTGTGTGTGTGTGTGTGTGTGTGTGTGTGTGTG
>NW_027397077.1:26101412-26118106 GCF_003265705.2 Callorhinus ursinus | reverse complement strand
TGTGTGTGTGTGTGTGTGTGTGTGTGTGTGTGTGTGTGTGTGTGTGTTTTCCAGTTGGTGGAGACTTCATCTTCACTCACTTTAGGCTGGACTCTGTCATAGGCTTTTTTGTCAGGCACCCTTGTCTTTGTGGTAAGATTGTAGAACTGATGGCCAATGTACTTTCAGAAAACTGATGAATAAACACGTAGGATGGCGTATTTCTGTAATGAGTGAAAAGCAAAATGAAGGCAGTATGCTAGAAATGCAACATCTGAGCCGTCTCCCAGCTTTCAATGGGAAATGAGAAGCCCGCCTGCTTCTTGAAGTGTTTTCAGTGAAAGTTAAAGGAGAAAGGTCATTTTTACAAAGCTCTCAGGAAAAAGGATGCCGTACTCACATCCTCATTGCCCCTGTTCCCACATATCATTTGTGCGTTTGTAGGCAGGTGTAAGACCTTTTCCTCCTGATACTGCAGTGTAACCCATGAAGAAACTTGACCTGTCATTTTATTTTCTGCAAGAGACTTTGACTTCCAGCTGGTTTGGAGGAGATATACAATGGTAGGAAAGACGTCAGAAGAATAAACTCTAAAATGGAAAATTGTGGTAGAGATTTAAGTCATCATCTCTTTTGCCATTGTTCATCTGCATTACTCTGTATTATAAGGGCCACTGTGACAGAATTCCAAAGCCAACTCACCTTGTTTGGTGTCCATGAAATTGACTTGTTGTATATATCATAAATAGATCCATTTGTTTGTGAACATTTAATATAAAACATCTGAAGTCACCATATCTTCTGTTATCACTTCATCACTAGAAATTGAATTCATACTCCTGTCTTCCAAGCTGAGAAATCCCTGATCTGGTACTTAAAGTGTCACTGAAAGTAGGATGTGGTAGCAAAATAGAAGGCAGGGAAATAGGATAAGAACTAAAAAGTGATGTAGAAAAAGAGAGAAAGTGGGATCCTTTCTGTGTAAGTTGTCATTAAAGAATTAAAGAAAAGAAGAAACTTTAAAATAGTGGCTTTCGTTGATAACTTATGTGATTATGATCAGTTTAGTGTAAGGTGCTTTCTATTAGGTAGTCATGAAACTGTGTCAAGAGGACACCTTTCTGGAAACCTGAGGTATCTGGGGTTGTTGGAGGCTTTGACAAGGGGTGATGAGCAGTCCCTTGCCACCCAGCCAGAATCATGGGCTGTTCCAGATCTGGGAGGGGAGATTCTGTGACTAACAGTGTTAATGGAGTGGACATAAGGAAGCACGTGCACATGGACATGAAACCAAAGAACTGGAAAAAAGACAGACAAGGAGAGACTTGAGCTGTAGGGAGGCACCGTGGCAGTTTGGTAGAGAACTGGTCTTTATCATTAGTATCCTGGGTGCCTGTCTTAGGGTTAGCTTTCCATTAATGCTCGCTGGTTGAATGAAAGGCTAAATGGTTGTGGGGGGGGGGCGGGGAAGAGAGTGACCAATGGGGAAGAGAGGGAGGCAGAACTGCTTCTAAGCAAAGGCGGCAGGAAGGGGATTAGTTGTGCTTTTTGGTGTATTTGTAGGGGGGTGGGGAGTGGTTTAGAAGGGAAATGCTTCCTGCTTCACAGCAGCAGTAATGATGCCGTTAGTCCTTATTGGAAGGGATAGACCTCCTTCATTCCTTTAACCAGTAATCACTGAACACCTCCTCCTTATTCATCTTGTCAGTAACAAGATGTATCATTTTTGCCTACTCCCTATCCATGTGCAGAATCCATGTGCAAAATGTAGCAAAAGCGAATTTAATGTTCAGTTGGGTTGTTTTTTTTTTTTTTGGTTTTTTTTGTTGTTGTTGTTGTTCAGTTGGTTTTTGACAAAGGTGCCAAGACAATTCATTTAGGATAGAACAGAATAATCTTTTCATCAAATGGTGCTGTGACAACATGCAAAATAATGAAGTTCAACGTCTTCCTCACACCATATACAAAAATCAACTCAAAATGAATGTGAGAGCTAGCGCTCTCAGAAGAAAACATGGGAATAAATCTTCATTACGTTCGATTAGTCAGTGGGTTATTAGATGTGACATCAGAATCATATAGAACCACAAGAAAAATAGGTACGTTGGACTTTGTCAAAATTAGAGACGTGTGCTTCAGAACACACCATCAAACTGAAAAGACAATCCACAAGATGGGAATAAATATTTGTAAATCATATGTCTGATAAGAAACTAACATGCAGAAAATATTTTTAAAAATTTCTTGCTGTGAAACCAGAAAAAAAAAAAAAAAATTTCTTGCTGTGCAACAATAAAATGATAACCCAGTTTTTTAAAAAGTGGATGAAGAATTTGAACAGTCATTTCTCTTAAGATATATAAATGGGTAGGCGCATGAAAAGATGCACAACATCATTAAACATTAAATAAATACAAATCAGAAACACAAAAAGGTACCACCTTATATCTACCAAGATGGCCAAAATAAACACGTATAGCAGGTGTTGGCAAGTATGTGGAGAAATTGTAACCCTCAAACAATCCTGGTCAGAATATAAGGTAGTGTAGCTGCTTTCAAAATTGGTCTGGCATTTCCTCAAAATGTTAACCATAGATTTTCCACATGACCTGCCAATTCTCCCCTTAAACATAGACCCCAAAGAATTGAGAACATAAATTCAATCATGTACATGGACATGCATTCTCATATCACCACTCTTCACAATAGCTAGAATGTGGAAACAGCCCAAATGTCCATCAGTGGATGAATGGATTTTTTTTTTTAAAGTGTGTTTCTGTATATCCAGTGGAATACTATTCAGCTGTAAAAAAAAAAAAAAAGAAAAAGAAAAAAGAAAAGACGTACTAACACATGCTACAGTGAGGATGAACCTCCGAAACATTATGCTAAGTGGAAGAAGGCAGACACAAAAAAAGCACATCTTGTATGATACTATTTATATGAAATATCCAGAATAAGTATATGTCTAGAAACAGAAGACTAGTGGTTAGAAGAAGCTGAAGGTTGGGAAGAGATGAGGAGTGGTTGTTAATGGGTAGATGATTCCTTTATGGTGTGATAGAAATGTTCTAAAATTATATGTGATGTGGTTATACAGCTCTGAACATATTCAAAACCATTGGCTTATACATGTGAAAAGAGTGAATCGTATGGTGTATGAATTGCTCAATAACATTTAAAAAGATAAACCTATTCCACCTTTTTGAGTGATTGGAGAATGACCAACGGTCTTTCATAACTCAGTTTATGAAATAACATGCCGGTGAAATAATACACAATTTATAATTTGGGGTTAATTCGGGGGAAGCATGGGGGAGAGAAGCTATAAACCTGATGCACACAGATGTAGATTTTTGTTACAGATGAATCAGAAATTTTGAGAGGAAGAAAACAGAGCACTCTTGGAAAAGGGAAAACACACAAGTTGGGGGAGACCCCAAAGACGACCGTGAGAACTTGGGTCAGGGCACCAGAAAAGCTGAGAGTGCACCTTGAAGAGAAAGGAAGACTGCCTTTAACTTGGCAGGAAATGTCTTGGGGTCCAGCGTCATGTCTGTTGACTTCGTCTCCTTCAAAGATTATTCTCCTCTTGGTTACACCAGAGAAAATTAACTTTATAGGACTAGTAGGGACACTAAAGAGTAGGGGCTGAAATGAGAAATTGTTCTTAGCTGTGCAGCAGGTGAGTTGAATGATCCAGTTTCAAGTTGTCATTAAGAAGGGAACTTGGAAGGAAATTGTGAAGAGTCACCACTGAGGAACCATCGCCATCATATAAAATCTTCTCAGAGGCTGAAGTCTGTATCAAAGTTATGGCTCCGGCTGATATACTCTGACATAAGAAGAGTAAATTTCCCTTCTTTTACCTTTTGGCACATCCCGAAAGGCAGTCAGAGTATAAATGTCTGTTCTGCTGTTCTGATGACACAGAAATGCTCCCATTCAGAAGTATAACTGGTATACCATACAGCGCGACCGAAAGGCCAGAAGCAGGACTCAGCCACACGCACCATGGGTTCGGCTCTGCCCCTCTCAGGGCAAATGGCAGTCTCAATATTGGGTCCTGAGTAGCACTTGATTCTTTCATGTGTGCCTATATATGTGCATGTTCATACATATATATGAAAAAAATAATTGCACAGCAAAACACTTCTGCAGTGTACAACATAAAAACTTAAAAAGTGATATGGTGAAAATTTTGTTTCTTCATCACCCCTGACAATTAACTATGATTCCTTATGTGTTTGTCCAGAGATACTCTATCAAGGCGCCACCGCCAGCCTATTCCTTTTCCTGCCATAGCCAAGCACTTTATTTCAGACCACTGTGTATTTAAAAGTATCCAATTATAGTTACTGGCCATGCGGGTCAGGGAGGCTGGAACCAGTGGTCCTGCATGCTGAGATACATCAAAGCCTTATTAAAAATGTTTGGATCCCCATGAAGCCCTGCTTATACCTAAGTTTACCAGGAGATTTAGGTAGGAATGGGGTTGAATGGGCTTCATCTTTTAGGAAATCTGGAGTGCGGATAAAAGAAAAGATTTCAGAGCTTCAGGTTCTGCACCTGCTCGTGGTCATCATTAACCATCTTTACTTGGAATGCACATCAGGTGGAACGCCAGTCTGGCTGTAAATTGCAGCAAGCTCTCTTAGATGGGAATGTGGAATGTCCCTCGCTGTACGCTTGCAGGGCCGTTTCCTGCGGGGCCTGAAGAAATGTACCTGTGAGATGCAAAAAATAAATGAAATCAAACTGTTCGATTATATATTAAACAGGAAAAACAACAATGGCATTTATAGTTTCCATTTTTGTAAACTAGTAAGACATTAGAAGAAAAATGTAGCACAATAATGTACTAGACGTTAACAGTGTTATCTAGGGTGGGGTTATTAGGTGTGGGATGAGGGCAGGATGGCATGAGGAATGGACTTTCTTCAGTAGCCAACTCAGTGTTATGTGAACTTTTTTTTTTTAAGATTTTATTATTTATTTGACACAGAGAGACAATGAGAGAGAACACAAGCAGGGGGAGTGGGAGAGGGAGAAGCAGGCTTCCCGCGGAGCAGGGAGCCCGATGCGGGGCTCGATCCCAGGACCCTGGGATCATGACCTCAGCCACCGAGGCACGCCCCGTATTATGTGAACTTACTAAAATAAGAGCATATCTTAATTTCATAATAAATATGGTTTTAATGTACAGTTAAGTTTTCAAGAGGTCTTCTGAGTATGTAACTATCTAGATGTGTGTGAGGACTTTGTTTCTTTAGACTTCAGGTGCCCCATGGTTGTCTTTCTAAGGCCTTAGTGAACTGTCCTCTGTCCTTACTTTGAAATAAGGATACCAAGTTGATCAAAAAATAAATTCTTAGAGCAGAGTAGTTTTTATTCAAGCCACAGGGCCTTCACAGACAAGTTAACCAAAAAGCAGAGGGATTGGGTGGGGGAGACGGATGGCAGAGTCCATGTTAAATCATGTATATTTTATTTCTAGTCATAAATCCCTCTAGTGAAGACATACCATTTTCTTTCATACTTTTCAGAACACTCTGCAGTTAACAACAACAACAAAAAAGCACGATAGAACAGCCCTTTGCTGTTTTTAACTAAGGGTATTAATTTTATATCTTAACTAGTTGAGGCATTTGGTTTCCAACTTAAAGGATCACACAAAGTATGTATAATGGCTAAGAATGCACTCGGCACGTAGCATCTCTCGAGAGCAACTTGATAGAATATTCATAGTGAATTTTAAAACTTAGTACTCATTAACTGACTATCCCATTTCTCTGAATGTGTCTTGTAAAAATCAGTTATATACTGGAATGTTTAACCTGGTAAATTTTATTTTTAACATTATTCATAAACGTCTGAAACATAAAGGGAATCTCAGTGTCCAAAATGGATGGTTAGACAAATTTCGGTATGTAACTAGGGCCAAGATGGTTTATGATGAGCTCTTAGCTTCAGTAAATAAAGTTTTGAAGACAGTTGATAGCATGAGAAATTATTTAATAACAAAATTATGTTAAATATAAAAGGATGATATAAATCTTCATACCTTAATTTGTCAAAATGTGTATTATATGTTTTTTATATAGACTAAAGTTGGTAAAGAAAATATTTAGGGTTTTTTTTTTTTCTTTCTAAGCTATTGGTAGGAATAGCTTTCTTTTTAAATGATTTCCTTCCCTCAGAATAACTAAAAATTCTAGTCCTTAGGAGGATTACTTTAATTTCAAATATTGTCAGTAATCATTTGAAATTCTGTTTTGGTACCATATCTGTTTTTTCTGTATTGAGATGTAATTGACATATAGTGTGTGTTAAGTTGTACAGCATAATGACTTGATTTACTGGTGTCATGACCGTGAACCAAAATAGTTTCACTAGCATCCATCATCTTATGTAATTGATTTTAGTCTTTAAAAAATCCAAAGATGAACTTGGATTGGCAGTAATTCTTTCCTTTGGTCCAATGGACTCTTGCCTTCTTCACTGCTTAGAGAATATCCTTTTGTCATTGGGCTTTATAGTTCTCACTACAGAGCTACCTTCGTTCACTCGTGTTAGTCTTTTCTCTCATGGGGACACCTTTTTGAGTTAGACTTCTGTAATTTTTTTCTGGTTCCCAGATGTATTTTCTGTTTTAAGGCAGAGAAGCTTGTCATTATTTTCAAGTTATGTTAGATTTCCAGTGTAATTATTTAAAAGCTATAGAGAGACCTATTGATCCTTGATAAGGTGTAGTTCTGCACACGTGTGTGTTTACTCCTACTGCTCCTTAGTTTAACTGTTCATAACATGCCCTCTGTGGATTCATTATGTTATAAGTCAGGGACAAGTGGCGTTTGTGTATGTCTGCTCTGTGAACGTGAATCGGTAGATGATATATGAATACACATCCTGGTGGTAATATAAAATAGAAGTCACGCGTGCATGCATGCATGTGTGTAGTCATGATTGAAGTTCAAAGTCACAGAGAAGCAGTGGAGTAAGTTGCAAAATAGCCCTTTCCTTGAAGGGAATGCGCTTGAGTACGAAACAGAACTCTGTGTTAGTTTTACATTTCTATTTGATGCAATATAAGGTTATGGAAACGACTGGAAAAATAACTTCTCTGAAAGAAGTCCGGATGCAGAAATCTAATAGAGAAAATATTTGAGAATATGGTTCATCAGCGAGTGCAACAGATATACTTCCCCAAGCACCACATGGCATGGATCAAAGCATCCCATGACTTGGATCCTTGTGGTCAAATCATTATGTATTGATTGGAACCCCACTGGAGGATTAACCCCTTTTGTTCATGCCAAGTTTTTTCTCACTCTTGGTGTCTATAATTTTAGGGATATAATCTTCCTGCAGTTATTAGTGTCTTTTAAAGCTAATCATCTACTTGGATATATTTGTCTTTCTAAATTATTTCATTGCTCTATTCTTTGCTTGATAAAATTAATTTATGAAACGATCATACAATTATGTGAAAGCAGTTTTTTGGTGGAAGAGAGGAGGAAAATGTATAATATTCTGGGTAGAGAACAGCAAGAGAATCTCAAAATCAAGTACAGATTTTATCATTTTCATTATGTAGATTAAATGATAAATTCTAGCTTTTTAAAGAATCCTTCACAGCCTGAGTGTGGAGAGCTTTGCCTCTAACAAAAGCCTGTCAAACACTTTTCATACATGGTGGTCACATTGCTAACATTGGACTATTCACATTTTGGAATTTAACTCTTGCTTTTAAATAACAATTTGGAAATAGTAAATTCATGGGGAAAAAGACCCTTGGTTCCTCCATGTCCACTTTCAGCCATGTGGGTTCCTCTTGCCTTTTAAGTCTGGGGGGATGGATCTTGGCAACATATTCATTCTCTTGTCCTTTTGTGTGTGTGTGTGTGTGTTTTTTTTTTCAGTTTGTCCCATGAGGAGCATCCCCATAGTCATCCTCTCTATGGACATGGTGTATGCAAGTGGCCAGGCTGTGAAGCAGTTTGTGAAGATTTCCAATCATTCCTAAAGTAAGAATGATTTTATATTGCCTTTTTCTTTTACATAGCCATCACCTCCCGCTGCTCATGCTTTTCCTCATAAAATGCCTTTTTGATGGAGGGTTTCATACCACCATTTTGAGGATGGACTCTAAATCATGAGGTCTAGTGTATTGTCATAGGAATAGTTACAGAATCTGCCGAGGATTGAGTGTAAAGGGCAAACGAGGTATAACCAAGGACAGTTTTGATGCTGTTCGTAAGGGTCTGTGTTTAACCATTTTCTCAGAATGACAGTGATTAAATGAAAATTCTCCCAGTATTAAATTTGCAGTAATTTAGTTTTCACTTTTATTCATGTGTCTGCATACTGAATCACTGACCTACTAACTCTGATTTTTTAAAACTGCTGTCAGATACTGGCCGGTGGTAGCTTGGTGATTGGGCCTCTTTGTTTTTTCTGCAAATGACCTTATAAACTCAAGAAATGGGTGCCAAGGAAATGCTACCACCTTGCTTCTTGCCTTTCCATATTGGTGCTGGCTTTAGCTCGGATTCTTGTCCTTTTGGAGAGAATGGAGTAACTTTAATTTCTACAATTAAAGTATGACTGAAACTTGGGTTGCTCCATTTGAATCTGTAATGCTGTTAAAGTATCTCTGTAAATAAACGATACATGAATCCTCTCCTAGTTGAAGTGAAAGGTTTCTGCACTACATCTTATGATTTCCCATTCCCTACAGTTATTACCTTGTCTTTTAATAAAATTTAGACTAAACCACCCTGTGTTATGGACACCCCCATAAATTTATTGTGATAGTATCATTGAATCATTGACAGACGGACCGAATATAATAATACATTATACTTAGTATGTTTACATATCATGCAGTAATCCATTGTATGCGCACATATCACTCCTTTAAATCTGGCTTCATGATGGCTTACAAATTGGGTTTTTGGGGGTCTTTCCTTCTGTCTTTTCTCTCTCATTCAAGCCTCTAGAACTAGAAGCAGGCTGATTTATGTGCAGTTTTCTGGCTTAGTGTGGTCTTTATATTGTTAAAGCAATCTCTCTATTTAGCTTTATGGACCTGGATACAAATATTATAAGAACCTACCGTTAAAGGTACATCTAGTGTTACCTGAAAGGAGCTTTGGTGAATATCGTTTTTTAATTAATGAAGCCTATGAATCTATTTCAGAGCTTCCCAGCTTTATTAAGTTTACTTGAAAAGCATGAGGTGGTCATTAGAAACTTAAGTACTAAATTTTTTTAAAAAGAGATGCCTGAAATTTGTTTTAAGTATCAACATTCAAGAACAGTGATACTTCAGAGTAAGCAAAAGCCCTTTACAATTTTTATGATTCAAGTTAGTGTTATTGGGCTTTGTTCTCTTATAAATCACTCATTATAAATCATTGTTTTGTTGTTGCCTAGTTGTATTTAGATAATGAGAGAAAAAGACCTTGGCAGAAGCCACTTTCAAATTCTGATTTCACCTTCTGCACCAGTGCTAGCTTTGATGAAAGTATGGGTGCTAATTTCGCTCATCTGTAGAATGGCTGATAACCATCGGTAAATAAGATTTATTTTCATAAAGTCTCTAGAAATATACAATTGCTATGAACATTCTCAGTGTATCAGTTTTAGAGTCACAAGGGAAAAGGGCAGTTTTCCAATATGATCCATTTTAAAAATGTTAATTACCAAAGTATTTCCACCCTCATCCTCAAATCAGAAGTCCATTTATTATATAAACTGACAGTTATGTGATATGTATAGAGATAAAGGTATATAAAATGTATATATTATATATAATTTTTATTATATAATACATATTATATATATTACATATATATAATCTTTTTTTTTTTTCTTTGCCTCCACCATTTGATAGCACAATTTCAAACCACACCTCATACTAAAGAAAAGAATCTAAAGATCATCAGAATTGGGGCCTAGACCAAAACCTTTAAAAAAAAAAAAAAAAAAAACCCTTTTAAGGATATTAGGAAGCTGGCTGTTTATAGGAAACGACCTCTCAATTATTTATTGTGGTTTTGCACATGAAATGACGTGTTCTCAGTTCATATTTGCTCAGTGGAATTGGAATGCCCACTATGAACCTGCAACTGTTGCTTGTTTATTTCCTCGGACTTATTTGTCGACTTGTGTTTGTTAGAAGACTTTTGTTTGCAAGCTACAGAAACCTGACTTAAACTGGTTTAACCCCTCATCCTTTCCCTCAACTAAAAAAGCCAGGGGGTAAGGAATGATAATTGACTCTTGTAACTGGGAAGTCCATGGCTGGATTCAGATGCTTAAACAGTGTTGTGGCAGTTTTGGTTCTCTGTCTCTTAGCTCAGTTTTCTTCTGTGTTGCCTTCGTTCTTAGGCTCTTTCCAAGTAGAGCTAAGGAAGACAATGCCATGCCGTAAGTTTATTCATCTCAGAGTGCATCTCTTTTCCCGTAGTGCCAGCAGTAGTCCTGGGCAGACTGTCATTGACCCACATTGAGTCATGTGTTCCAGCTTTGAGCCAGTCACAGTGATGTAGCCAGGCTCCCATCAGATGCCCACCTCCAGAGCAGATAGAGATGTGTTCACTGCACGTGAACCACATGAGGGCTAGGGAGGAGAGACTTGGTTCCTGAGTGTGAAAAATGAGTATGTAAATCAGCAAAGGGAGAGTAAATGCTGAAGGAAAAAAAAAAAGTAACCTAGAACTCACTGTTCTCTAACTGCTTTCCTCAGTTACACATTGATTGGCCATATATGACGAATTCAGGATTCTGAGTTTCCTCTCGAGCGTGATTTTAGCTCTTGGAAATTCAGAGCTGTCTTCAGGTTTCAGTGTCTTGCTTAATGTAGTGGAAAATAAGTTAGTCTTCTTGCAGATTCACTTCTCCCACATCTCTGTGCATCTAAAGAGTAATCAGTGGCTTTAATGAAACCAACTTTGCTTTCCATTGAACTGGACTGGAAGAGCTACCGTATTTCGTGGGGGTCAAACAGAAACCACGTGGCCTCTTTGACTCATGTCACCATGGAGTCATTGTTATTGGGAAGTGATGTTTTAAGTATTTCTTCTCTAACTGTGCCAGATTGTAGCTTCTGGAAGCACCTCTTTCTTGGATTCACTCTTCTTTTCCATTATCCCTCTCTAGAGGTGTTTTCTTATGGTTTAATAAGCAGGTTGATAATCAGCAGTGCTTGGATTCTCCAAGGCACTCCTACTCAGCATAATGTAGTATTTCTCTGACCTTGACTTAGTTGTTGCTTTCTAGTTTTTTTTCCCACCTACCTTCTGATCCCCTGATTTTACCCTCTGCTAGTAAGGGTTTATAATTAAACATCTGTGCAACAGGGACAGTTCCAAGTACTTCACATATGCAGTTGACCCTTGAACAATATAGATTTGTTGCAGAGATCCACTAACATGCACATTTTTGTTTTCCAATACAGTAGTTTTATAAATATATTTTCTCATGATTTTCTTAATATTTTCTTTTCTCCTATAGCTTACTTTATTGGAATCTACTATATCATACATACAATGTATAAATCTGTGTTAATCAACTTTTTATGTTGTTGGCAAGTCTTCCTGTGAACAGTAGGCTATTAGTAGTTAAGTTTTTGGGGAGTCAAAATTACAGATTTTTGCTGCGTGAGGGGGTCAGTGTTCCTAACTCCCACATTTTTCAAGCGTCAACTGTCTTAACTCATTTAATCCCCAAGCCACCTTGATAATATTAAGGTATTACTCTCAGATAAGGATAAGGAAAGGGACAGATAAGGACACTGACACAGAGGGGTTAAGTGATTTTCCCCAGCGTCACACAGCTAGTAAGAGGTGGAGTCAAGATCCAAACCCAAGCTGTCTGCCTTTGTAGTTCAGTGTCTGCTCTTAACTGCCATACAGTACCACCTGGTTAGAAGCAGTGCAGCTTATTAACTATATGCTTTCAACTTAAGGCAGTAGGTGTAGAAAAAGCTTTGAAGCAAAGGCAGTTTGGGTGGTGAAGCCACTTTGTATGAGTGTGTTCTTTGAGGTAGTTACATAGCATTTCTGAGCATCAATACCCGCACATGCAATTTGGGATAATAATATTAGTACCCCACCTCTCAGGGTTGTTGGAATTAAGAGGTATATCATGTAAAGTGCCCAACCCATACCATTCTTTTCTTATCTATCCACTTACATATATTTTTAGAGGAGGGATTTTAAAAATCCCAACATTTCTGACATTCCTAGGAAAGGTATCGTGACGCTGCAGAGCATTAATCTGTCAGAAGAGACTAATCTTTAATATAATTTTTTAACCATAAAGTTCTTGTCAAAAGTCCCACATAGTCAAATGTGACAGGGGTCGGGGGTGGGGGGCAAGGAATGGGAAGCTTTTTCTGTAAAGGATCAGACAATAAATGGGCTGGGTTTCACAACTCCTCGCCTCTGCCATCGTGGCATAAAAGCAGCTGTAGGACTGACCGTATGTAAGGAATGGGCATTCGGATTGCTGACCTCTGACCTAGGGTAAACTTGTTTGGCGGTAGCTGAGAAATCTTTTTGTATGTCCTTGGCCAGTTGCTATGCTGGGTTATTTTAGTCTAGATTCACAGAGCCCTTAGGTTTATTCATATTTTGAGGAAACATCCATGCTTGCCTTGCCCTGTTACTTCATTCACCAGCCCCAGTTTTTATACTTAGGTGGGCTTGGGTTTTTCCACCTGGTTTTTAGGGCTCAGTGTGAAAGGGGAAAGTGACTTTGCTCGGTAACTGTTCCCTGACCCTCTTTTGCTCAGGCTCATGAGATGTAACTTTTTAGAGAGGCCAAGATCAGTTATTCAGGATAAAAATCCCATCTGACAATAAAATGCCACTGTTCACAGAAAGAGAGGTTAAGGGAAGGGAGGGGAGACTCATGGGTCTAAAAATGAGGCATAATCTTTTTTTCCTCCTGAGAGCAAAATATCATAACTGTTGGTAAATCAAAACCAGAGATTTGACACTTTTCTGTGATCATTCTGCAGTGTGTGTTCCCAAGGTGAGGTATACCACAGGGCCCTTGATTTCAAAGATAAATACTGTACAAATAACCATCCTGTTGTCTTTCCCCCACAGCCAACAGAGGGAAGCTTTATCAGAATCAGCAGATAGCCAGTCTATTGTACGCATTTATTTCCCTGTTTCTTCTCAAAACAAGTTGCAGTTTTCGTGTTGTTTTTTTTTTTTTAACCCATCACCCATGAGTTACCATGTGACTGTTGTATTTGTTAGCCCTAACAGATACCAGCAGGTGCCCGTGCTAACTCGAATGAAATCCTCCAGCCCTGCCTTGCTTGGAGTCCTCCGATAACAGCAAAACAAAAACAAGCCCAATCCGATGCAGATAGGTGAAACTCCCTGTGTTCTTCCATTCTCTCCCCACTTGGATCGGTTGTTTCTTTTCAAACCTGGTTGAAGACCCGACCTTTACCAGGGAAAACACGGATTTATAATTCTTCCCTTTTTCTTTTTCAAAAAGAGCTCCTACAATTCTCTGACAAGGTGGAGAGCAGATTTGAAGGAAATCATGACCACATTTCCCTGTCTCTAACGTAGAATGTAAAATCAGACACAGACCCATAGTTTCACGAATACCAGGTAGTCTTATGTGCTTGGGAAGAATATTTCACCTAGTTTTTCTTCTAGAGGGTTATTTGTGTCACATCTCAGAAGAGTGTAATGTGCGTCCTTGCTTGGTATCCATTTGAAAGGAATTCTTGTTTTTGTTTTGTTTTTATTTTTTGGCTATTTCTCTCGGAGAAGAGCACCATGCACAACAATCAAAACAATTCCTTTGCATGTTGGACGGATGTATATTATTTATTAAAACAAAATAAGTGTTCTACAATGCTCTAGTAGGCTAGGAGAAAAAAAGGTGTAGGAAAATGCCCAGGGGTGGAACTTTGACCCTTTCAAAAAGGTCGACGACTACAGACAGTGGAGGACATTTCATCCGTCATTTGCTTTGAAAAAATTTTTTTTTTCTGTGAATTTTACTTCTCAAAACTGTGAAGAGTTTTATGTGAAAGAAACTACTAAGTGCGCTCTATAATGTTTTCACAAGTGTTTTTATCATGGTAACATCTTGTTTACTTTAGTTCCCTGCCTAAAACTACTTGGAACATGTTAAGAAAACATCTCGAGAAAGCCTCCACAAAGAGGCTTTTGTTTAACAGCCACCGTGAGGCTGCAAGGATCACAAAGGTGTTAACTTTCCGCCCCTTAAGCACTTCCACATGAAGTTCCAGCAACACTGTTTGTGGTTTTGGAAAAACAAAGTGTATGCTAAAGAAACCAGGTATATGCTAATACATGTCGAAGGAGGCCGGATATCATAAATTGTTCCAAACCATTTGTGGCTCTCAGTTTGCACGCCTGAATGTTCTGCACTGAAATTGCCCCCAGTTCATGCAGGAGGTTTGAGCACATGTGGAGGGAGTGGCCGTCTAGAATGTGGGTGTATGCAAATCAAAGTCCAGCCTCACCATTTAAATCTCAAGGATATGGGGATGACACTGGGCCCCCTTCAGGACCCCCCAGGTGACAAGTCTTTGAGTATCACAGGGTGAGCTCAGGGCTTTGGATGAATATGACTTTTGCCCTGAATTTGCATTTTTTACTTCAGAAAAATCAAAAAGTGGGTGCTACCAGAACACATTCTAACTCCCCCCCCCCCCCCCCCACCCCCGTTAAAAAGTCTGCCCTTTCACCTTTCTGACATTGTTCGGGAGTTCAAGACCTTTCCAAGTACTCAGAGAGGTCAGAGTGGCCTAAATACCACAGTGCCCTCTAGTGATATATAGAATATTAGATAGAAAAGTTTAGACAAATTTGCCAAAGATAACAGGTCCATTGCCACCACTTTGCTCAAAAAAAAGAAGCAAATAACCTTTGAACCCATTTTTTTTTTCAGCAAACAGACTTTAGTCAGAAATGCAAATGAAATTTAATTTTTCCTTGTAGACTTTGAAAGCAGTAGACAGATTTTTAAATGTCTGCTCCTGCAATTCTGCATATAACTGAGTATGGGTGTATAGTACCTTGTATCACTATAGATACATTGTTGTGCGTTCTTCTCTTTTAAGAGCCATTAGTTACATACTTCACGTGATCATTTCCGGCATGTAATTAGAAGGCATTACTTAAAAGACAGGGATCATCTTTGCTCCATACTTTTATTGACACTGTCTACCATATTATGGCCATGTCTAAATGGTAAAATTTATTATTAGCAGCAGTGTCACAAAAGTCTGAGACAGCGATTTTCCTTTCAATAAAAGTAGTTAAAAACCTTTTAGAAAATCCATAATTTTGATTGCTGGTACTTCATAAATGTATAACTGGTACTTTTTAGCTGTCTCTTTAGGGAAAAATGAGTTTTATCACCTGCAGTACCTGGGTTAATGAAATTGTGTGTTGGAATTTCGCCAGGATGAAAGATGAGATCATTCTAAGACACTAATATTGGCAACAGGTCTCATAAAAAGCTCTGACTCTTGAGTGAAGTATCATTAGATTTTTTTTATTATTATTATTTTATTTAAATTGAGGGATTAAGTTAGTTGTCCTTTTCAAAGTTTCCTTGCTAGTGAGATTCTCACTTGGCATCACATCCAAAACCCAGTGACCTAAAAACCTGCACAGAGCCAAGAGAAACAGAGAAATGTCAATCAGTGCCTAGTAGAAGAATTTCCTTGCTTCAGATTTCAACTCCAGTTCCTGTTCAGCCCTTTACAAATCACGACTCCCAGCTCAAATTTGAAATAATGCTGCCTTTTTCCCCGTGTTCCTCCTGTGTTTGATTGTTTGTGGATATTAGCTGTCCAGGAAATCCCATACTTACAGATATAAATCCAGAATGATCTTGTTTTTCCGCAGCCAGCCCAGGATGTATTAGGCAGTTATGATGATTTGTTAATTTTTGTGACCTGTATTTATTTTATGTGCGCTGTATACTTTGAGGGTGGAATCAGCTGTTGAAATAGTCTCGTCTCTCACACACAGAAAGGAAGCACTCTACTTTTTCTTTTCTGCTTTGGGTTTTCTTGCTTTATTTTTGGAAGGTTTTTTTAATCTCTTAAGTGTCTGTTCCGTATGCGCTTCTTCCATATGGCGATAAACAAGAGCTATATTGTGCCTCATACACTTAAACTCAGCCCTATCAAGGGCGGGTCTTTGGATGTGTGAACAGGGCCACATTCTTTCCAAATGCGTTTTCCATCCATAATAGGTCTTGCCTGTGTAATTCTGTTCTCATTTTTGTGGTGATACACATTTCCCCCAAATAATATATTAATCCTCAGATTTAATACATGTGTTTAGGTAGAATTGTGCTTATAATAGATAAGGAAATTATATTATAGTCTTGTAGAAGAATAAAAATCACCAAGGTTAGCATGATTTCTTTCACTCTTCCAGCCACCACCTACTCTCATATAAAAGGTAATCCTGACGATTCTCTCTCTCTCTCTCTCTCTCTCTCTCTCTCTCTCTTTTTTTTTTTTTTTTAAATCACGTATTTGTTTCTGTCTACCTCTGATTCTGTTTCTATTCACGGAGACCCACTGCTGCTCCTGAGTCTCAGTGTCAAGTCACTGGCTAGGAGATGCTGCCAGTTTTTTGATGTCTCAACTTACGATGGTTACAGGAATAATGGAAACTGGGGCAGTC
>NW_027397077.1:25963912-26096412 GCF_003265705.2 Callorhinus ursinus | reverse complement strand
TATATATATAAAAATCTTGTATTTGGCAGTCCTTTGGGCCATGTTGAATGTGTTTTGTGATTATAGAAAATAAACTTCTGCATATTTTCCTGTGGATCACATTTGTGAGGGATGGGGGCATTTTTTAATGTGGGTTCCACTTCCTGATGTCACTTGTTGATGAACCACCATATTTTAACAATAATTCCATTCTTGGTATAATTAATAGAAAATTAGTTTCTAAAAGTAAAAATTGGGTCAGAAATGGAGATTATTAAAATGTACAATTGCAAAAGCCTGACCCTGCAAACCCCATTTATGCAACC
Organism: Callorhinus ursinus; assembly: GCF_003265705.2. NCBI lineage: Eukaryota > Metazoa > Chordata > Mammalia > Carnivora > Otariidae > Callorhinus > Callorhinus ursinus. The sequence goes on along the minus strand of NW_027397077.1, from coordinate 26,096,107 downwards.
GAGTTCCAAAATGCTTTTGAGTGCTTGATGACTCACTGTGGCTTCTTCCTCTGGCTGGTTTAGTGTAGGCAAGAGGTTAGCCGACTAGGGGAAATTAAAACAATGTTGTACATTATATTGTTACCAGCCATCGAAAAGCCTGTTTTGTATGCAAGACAGCAATGCCGAGATATATGGAGAGCCCTAGGCTAAGTACAGAAGATAATTACATTTGGAATTTTATTGAGTTAAGTCATTTACAGCTTCAAATAGTTGCAGAGAAAAATCAGCCAAAACACACTTAAACTTTTTGTTGTGACTTTTCAGGTTAGAAAGGATTTTTTTTAATTAGTTATCATCTTATATGACAAATTACATTTTTTTAGTAAGATTGTCTCCAAAGTTATTTTCCTTAGCTAGTTAATATTTTTCCATTCAGACTACAGAGATGAACTTATTAGAACAGTAAGATATTTATACAGGCAAAGGGCACATCATAAAATCCCCAAATTTTTACGTAAGTCTTTGGAAACATCTTTAAATTTAGCATGTTTCTTCAGAAGGAAAACAGTAGCTTTATTTATCTCCTCTCTCCCCCGCCCAAAGTTCACTTCTGATTGATGTGTAGTAAGCCCTTGAAAAATTGGTTTCAAAAGAACAAACTTTATGGCTCTGGCTACCGAAAATCTTTACGTATTGGTGGTTATAAAGTGATACAAGTTCTTGCATTTATTTAGTTGATAAATTCTCAACATTTAGTTAGAATAAAGTGTTTCACAGAGTGTCATGGTTTGCCCAAGTAGGTGTCCCAGATTCCAGATTTGAGAGCGTGGGGCCGTTGTTCATTACTGAGGAGCTGATTATCGACTACAGTCATTGTTCCTCACTCTCCCCAAGAGTTGGCAAGAGAAGGAAAGGAGTTAGACCATCAGTAAATCAAGTCGTTCTCCCCTGGCAGCTTTAATGTTGTTTTTTGGTGGGTGTGACCTGGTGAGCTTTGCAGACCATTAGGAGGATTCTTTGATTTTTTGTGGATTTTATTTATTCATAGATCCCTTTCATCCTTCAGCCCTAAATCAAACTGAAGGCAGGGTTTTCAGCTTGTGATAGGGCTCAAAGAGGATCATCTGGCCAGAAGTTACTATGGGGTAGTTGCCTGTGGTATTCCTTGTAATATTTTTGCTTGAGAGTTTGCTTTAATGAAGGAAGGGGCAGACTCATTCTGGAAGTTTTGGTTTCTTCAAAGGCTGAAGGAATTGTTAAAGTGATGGAGTAATGCTTGTCAAGAGCAGGAGTTGCCAAACTGCAGATCAGGAGCCCAATCCCAAGAGCTAAGAAAGGTTTTTATGTTTTAATAGTGTGGGGGAGGGGGACGGAGGGATCAAAAGCAGAATAGAGCATGTGAAATTCAGATTCCAGTGTCCATACATAAGGTTGTATTGGAACATGGCCACGCCCATTCACTGATGCATTATCTATGGCCATAACTGCTTGGCATTATAATAGAAAAGTTCAGGTAGTTGCATCAGAGTCCCTTATGGCCTGCCAAGCTGAAAATATTTACTCTCTGGCTGGCTCCTACAGAAGTTTGCCAAACAACCCCTGCTCCAGAGGATTCAAAAAAACCCATTTGCATCACATTATATAATAGCAACTTGTTCCCTTAGGTTCCTGGCTACCTAAAGGTCTGCGAACCCCTTCTTCCCTCTTCCTTCCTTGCCTTGGTGTATAAAACCATTCTAGTCACGCATTGGTTGGGTTTCCCCAACAGTGGCTTCACGTAACAAGTACTTGTCCATCTCGGGGATCATGGAAAGCGGGCTGATGGATATTCATTCATTCATCCATTTATCTTACCAGTTGATCTAGCACACATCCCCCAGAGCCTGTAACATAGCAGGAACCTTGCTGAGGCCAGTAAAGGGTTGCAAGAGTGAGCACAATGGTTAAGGTTGCCTTCCTGGTTCTTAATATTTTAAAGGAAAAACAGACTATAGATAGGTAATTTTCCAGTGGCACTGTCCCCTCCTTGGGTAGTGCTAGCTGATACTGACGGGTTCTTGAAAACACTAGAAACATGCTCAAAAGAGTTTCAGTACTAGAGAGGGGCCAAACCCAATTTTATCCATTAGTTATTATTCAAGCTGATGAAATATACCAGCAAATATTAACAATGTTTAGTTGTTGAAGAACCCTCTCCCTGAGCCAGAGCTGAGAGGTCAGTATTAGACGGAGAATCTTTGGGTTGCAGATCTGGCAAATTGTGGAACAGTCTAGGACAAGGTACACTTAGACCCACCAGCTGTCCTCACTGCGGGCTTCCTCTTCCTCTCCCTCTCGGGTCAGCATTTCCATGTTTGTGCTATCACATTTGCCATTTCTTTTACCCATGTCTGGAAACGTACTTTTTAATTGACTTAACGAACAGTCGCTGTGCCCATAGGACCTGAGGTTTTGGGGGAACCAGGTCCCTGCAGCAGCCAAGAATACTTTGAAGACGTGTTCTTATGCTTGAACAGCCTCTCTCTTACTTCCCCTTGGCATCACCCCCCCATTCCCTCCACAGCACACTGACAAATCACCTCCTCCATTGGGGACGCCCTGGGCATGACCAGCCCCACAGCTACTTCTCTTTGCCTTCAAGAAGGCATTTCCCCAGACCAGGAAGTACCTTTACCTCCAAGTATATTACAGAATTCCTATTCATAAACTTGAATTTGAAAAACATTTGCACAAGTTAGCACTACAGAAAAGAGCCGTCAGAGTTGGAACAATTCCCCAAGGCTGATCCCTGTATTGTTGGAGGATCAGTCTCCCCCTACCACCCAGACTTGCCAGGCCTTTCTCTGCACAGCAGGACTTACTTAGACCTCTGGTGTTTACATCTGGGAGCAAAGGCACATGTGTGCCCCCTTTAGAAAAATAACCCCAATAAGCTTAAATCTATGTCATAGATCAATGGAGGTTGATTATGTCTACCCTAGAGCATCATTGCGAAAGGGTTCCATGGGAGGGTTCTGCAGGGCATTATCAGCCAGCACCAGGCATGACCATTATGAATGAAAGCCACTTGAGTGCTGTCCATTTCTAGCCCTCCTGGATCTATACCGCAGAAACCTTCCGTCTGATCCAAAACAGAAGGCTCTTGTGTTTCTTACCTCTACCGAACCCCTCCTAAAGAATTAGGTGAAAAAAAATTTCATAACCGTTGTTAGCCTCAGCGGGTCCTGGCTAGAGATGTTTCCTTTTTTGGTGCTATCTGTGTGACGCTGTGCTTGAATCGCATGAAAAGCCTTCACGATTCCAGTGTTAAGAGGTAAGGCAACCAGGCAGAGATCAAGATCATGGGCTACAAAGTCTGACTTAGGCCTGTCCCCTCAGCATTGTGTGAGAGATGCATTCATATTGTTGTTCTTTTTGTGGGAAGTTATCACAATATATAATGCATGTTTTCCTAGCAGTGAACTCGTTATGTGGAGCTTGTTACCAGAGTGGCTAATTCGGTTCTCATGTTGCTCCCTGTTACTGGTCTCAGAGGGAAGAGGGGTCAAGAAGACATCTTAGTGGGCATTCTGAGCCTTTTGCAGTATTTCTAGCCACATTTCACTATTACAAAGACAGTTGTAATTTTTTGACATTTTAGCAGTGGACTCGATGGTGATTAACCCCATCTGTTACCCAGAAGCCCGACATTGTAGAGAATTTGTGTGCGCTGCTTGTGCTGTACATATATGCACCTAACATCAAGATAGATGGACACCATGGTAATCATTTGGGTGAAGGGCATGGCTTTTTGAGGTGAGGGAATGTAATTTAAGATTGTATCTGTGAGATGTTTTCTTTGGACAGATTCTTCTGGATGCTGTGCAGACAAGAGGCTAGATCAGAATTGGAGGGGAATGATGTTGCCACAGTCAAAATGCATGGTCTTATTATACAGGTCATGAAATATGCGCGCGCGTGCGCGCGCACACACACACAAGCCACAGACAGCACACAGGATGCAGAAATAGGTTGATATTAAGAATGGCCCACCCATATGCCCATGGGCAGGATTGTAAGGAAGCACCTGATGCTCAAAGCATTTAAATTCATATGAATCTACTTGCCTGGGTTCACTTAGGTGGGACATGCTTATGAACTGTCTCAACAAGTAAGCCATGAATGAGATGGCACACAATGTATCATAGTGGCTAGATTGGGATTCCATCTTGGGAGAAGGGAAAAGCATCCGATTTAACAGACAAGAAAAAGTCTTCAGACAGATTTCCCTGTCTCAGAAAGCTGAGACATTCATGGCATAGATAAGTTTTTCTGGCCACGTATGTTGGTTTTAATGATCATGTGACCTTGCTCAGTTGTCAGCGCATATGTATGGCCCCTGGCGTATAAAGATGGGTTTTGAATGGAAGAAAGAAGCAGCCTTGGAGATCTGGTATTTCCTCATGTCCACAGCCCAGCATGTGGCAGGGACCAGGGCTCAGGACAGGATTCCTGCAATCCCTCAGCCTCTAGACCCTTTAAAGTGAATACTGGAAGCAGCCAAGGGGAAAAAGAGCTGACCCAACCAATGGGGATGCTCTGCCTGACCCAGGCAGGAGGGTGAGAGTGGAGTGGGGGGACCTTTTGTCTTTAATAATTTTATTCCATTGGGTCACCATTCATCAAGCACCTATTGTGTGCTGAGCACTGGATGCAGATAAGCAAGACAGCCTCTTCCTTCCTGTATGTGCAGCCTAGCAGGGAGAGAAGACTAGCCTGTCTTTCACCCCACACCAGGCAGAGTTTATAAGAGGAAGCATAGGAGGCATGGCGGGGTGGACATGGGAGGGGGCAGGGGGCAAGTACAGTCCAGGACAAGAGAGCCGTGTAAGGATTTTGCCTTGATCGTAGTGTGAGGGAGACAGTGGAAGAATGTGTTCTTTCTCCAGTTCATCTCTCTGTTCCTCAAGAAGTAGGATGACCAGCCTTCACAGTTGGCTTTCCTGGGACTTGGGATTTCTAGTTTCAAAACTGGGAAAGTACCTGGCAAAATGGAATGAGTTGTTCACCCAGGTGATCACTTTGAATCCAGTGGCTTTGGAAGAGAGCTGTTTAATGCTTCCTGTTCTGCTTGTAATTTGTAAAGGACCTAGGGAACCGTTTGAAAGGGTATTTATTGAGCTCCTACTATATGCCAAGGCAGTGTGCAAGATGCTTCCTACCCCTAATTGCATTGAATCCTCACAACCCCCCTGTGAGTAGATACTTCCTGAATTCCTCAATCCTGTCATTTTTTTTTAATGGAAAAATAGAACATTTGGAAATCAGTATACATCAGACATCTAATGAGCATGGGCCTTTCTTCTCCTTTGAAAAGGTGTTCCTAAGTCACTGATGACCAGTTATTGGCTCTTAGAGTGAAAGAAATAATTCTCTGTGCCTCTCCTCTTCCAGATGAGGAAACTGAAGTTTGGAAGGTCTAATTCACTTGTTCAAAGCCAATGGCAGATAGTGGGCAATGCCCAAGATTCTAGCCCAGCCCATGTAGTGTGTGCGTCCTTTGGTGGCACTGCTGCCTCAACGCTTTTCACGCAGGGTCGCCCTGGTTCACTGAGGCTCTGTGTATGACACGCAGGCTTTGCAGATCGCTGGTTGTAAAAACCTGGCTTGGGAGGCCATGCCTTCCTCTGCCTCTTGGAGCTCCCTCCTCAGCAATCCATGGCAGCCGGGCAAGGCTGGAACTCGGTGACACAGGAATCCCTGGGAAATTTTCTAAATCATGTATGGCAGAAACCATAAGCTCCAAGGAAACGTCAGCAGGGAGAAAAGTGTGCAAGTTTCAATAGCAGAGGGAGACATTAAGCCTAACACAGATCAGTTACTGCGGGGACTTCACGAGTGATTACTCTACCATTAGCAGTGCTGTTTGTAATCACACCAGCTTCCTGGACTTCTGCAAATATATTATCTGTAACGTGTCCCCACTTTGGGCCTCTCCAACACCAGTGAAGGCAACACTCAGGATAGTTCTTACCAGCAGTGGCCTCACAGAGCCTGCTGACTCTCCCTGAGTAAGCACAGAGCATGTGGGGAAGACGTCCTAATGGCACATTGCTGTGCATAGTGTCACTGCTTTGTGACTGGAGCCAAGGAAAAGAAGAGAGGGTCTCTAGGTTTCTCACTTCCACGTCCCTCTTTAAAAACCAAGACACTTATTTTTCATAATTTAAAATCCTGCTTAACTCTGGGAGCATTAGAATTCCTAGACTATGACTGAGTATTAGTGTGCGTCTGCTTTAAATGTCAAGAGAGTCTTTAATAATAACACGTAGGAATGTTAAGATGGTGACAGAATACAATAAAAGTAGGGAAATTCTTCCATTGGGGTGAAATGAGCCATAGGTTGCCTACCACCTGAGAACTGCAGTTGTGTTAAAGAAATCATTTAGAAGTTTTCAATGGCGCTGAGCTTTGAAGGCATGTGAATGACCAGAGTTTGATAAAGTGGGTCAAAAAGAACTCTTTGGTAAAACTCAGGTAGGTAGAAGAATTTCATTTCCCCTCCTTCCAAATCGTTTGGTTTGGTTTTTTTTTTTTTTCTTGTTTTTCTTCTTTTGATCATACATACTTTAGAGACCCATGAAACGGGATGCACTCTGCCTCAATCATCATCATATATAAAACTAAACAGCCACTCTTGGGACTTACTCAGTCCATGGAAGAGAGTCCTGTCTCCCAAAACGAGTGCATTAAACCCAGACACATGGGGTCCTTACTAAAACGTTTACCCCCACATCCCCTCGCTTGGCATGTTGGGCTTACCAAGTTTAAGTGAGACCCGTCAATTAGATTGGGGATCACCGTTGTCTGGGAATGATCCCGGCTTGCCCGATCCTCCGTGGAGTGCCTGCTGACACTCTGTGTCTCACCCTGCCTTGGAGGTTCTGCAGCGGTGATTCAGCGTAGGGGGTGGGGAGAGTGGCAAACATCTGTGTTTTCGGTTAGCATCCCGGGTGCCTCTTATAGTCACACCAGAGTGGGAAAGTCTGAACAGGCGTCCCGCAACTGGAATTCTAGTCTTACTTCTGCCCCTTCCCAGCTCCATGTTCTTGGGTGAGTTCACCCTTGGGGCCTCAGTTTCCCCAGCTATAAAATACAAGAGAAGGACAAGAGGTAGCCACAACAGTCTTTGCCTCCGTGAAATCCCGTGACTCACTTGGTCCCTTCTTCTCGTCCGTCCTCGGTAGTTCAAGCATTTTTACGCATCCAGGATCCTTCATTTATTTCAGATTCTGTTTCTCACAAGCGAGAACCGCCAAATTGGGCTTAAAATGATTAGTCCTCCAGACAACATATAAAGTGATTATGTTAAATGAACCTAAAACCATGTTCCCTTTTCTCTGCTAAAAGAATGAGTTTAATCTCCTCAGTTTTTATCTTTGAAGATGTTGAATGGAGCTCCTTGCCTTCGGCGGTTATCAGTGTGTCCAGAGCGATACAAGCATTCCAGCCTTTCATGGCCCGGACAGGCTAAAACCTAATTTGAGGCCATGGCTGATAGAAGAGGGGATGACCTATATCAGCCAAGGGGAGAAAAAGCATTTGCCTAGGATGAGGGCAAGAGACCGCGAGAACCAAGGAAATCAATCCATAAGCAGTGGGCTTCATCTCTTCTATGATTTCTGTTCCATTCTTCAAAACATCAAAAATCCTCTCCCCAGCTAGGCCCACTGCAAACTGCACAGAACTCCTGTCACATGGACCCGGGTTCCAAGCATATACTCAACCAGTTGAGGTCTAAATAGACCAGACGGTGTAACTTTCCTTTAAAGAAAGTTAGATATTTTTGAGCATCTGTGAAGCACTAGGCTCTATGCTAAGCTTGTTATGTGCAAGAACTTATCTAATCCTCAAAACAACTCTTCAGAGTTCAGAGATTATTATTCCATATTTAGAAGAAGAAACTAAATACTTAAAAAGGTTACATAATGTGCTCAGAGTTGCAGAGCCAGAATCTGAATCCAGCATAGTGTGATTGCAGTGCCCACGACCTTCATCCATTTTCACTCTGCTGTCTCTCTCCAAAATTGGGGAACCTGCTAATAAACATTGTACGAGCATGTCCCCTCAAGGTGGGGCCTGTTGGCATTCCTTTTTACACCAGATACCCCTCCCGTACCCACCAGGAAAGCTTTTAGAGAGTAATTTCTGCTTGCACAACATAAAAAATTGTTTCAATTTGCCAACCAAATTTTTAGTTGACCTTTGGAGTACATGTCTCATCCTCCTTTGCTTTGCTTTGCATGGGATTCAGTTTATGAGGGAATGCTGGAATATACACTTGCTAATATTAAACGTTTGTATTGTCATATTATAATAATGAAAGGGTGCCGTGAAAATGGATAGGGATGCTGAGCGCATGGAATAATGGCATAAAAAGTAATAAAGAATCTGAAAGCTTTTCAAAGAGCCAGTGAGTATTAAAAATGCAAGACAGCCCCAGTAGAGAGAGGATGTGGTTTCAGTAGGTGTGAAATATTAGCCTTTTTGCCTAAAACAACAAAAAGTGACTTTGGCAGGTGATTTTTTTTTTCTTTGATTGTTAAAAGGGTTTGTGTTAGAGTTAGAGCTGTAACTGATGGTAAAAATCCAGAACCCATCCAGGAATATATTACATGCTAGTTAGCACTGATCAAACAAAAACAGAAACTTGGACTTTTGCCTTTTTTCTGTAACCTTGCTGATCTTTTATATTAAAGCAGAGCTAGGATGGTAGAATTGAGTATGAGGCAAAATAAGGAACCTGGGTAATTCTCAAAATGGACAATGAATTTTATGTTAATATTCTCACGGAGAAGTGAGAAATTGTCTCCCATGGCAGTAACCTCCAGGGTTTATGGATGTGGCTGTGTGTACAAACTCTAGGTATGTGTTTGTGACATAGTGTTATTACATCTGACCAGTAAAATGTCAGCATGGTAGACATCTGGATAGAACATAGAGTTGATGATTCCTTTTGATGCTGGGAATTTGGATTTCCTTCTCCTTGGTCTTGGTTAATTGCTACATCAATGTTTACCCCCAAATTAAGTCACAGTTAATATTCATCAGACTCTTAAGTAAATATCACCTCTCACCCTTTAATTTGTAACATTCAGTATGGCAGACTACTTGTTTTTTAAAAAGAATAATAGATACGCCTTCATTCCTTCTGCCCCATGATAACTTTTAAGACAATACTTTTTAGAATTCTACGAATATTTGGGTCCTAACACCTAAAAACTTAAAACATGGTAAAAAAAAACAAACAAACAAAAAAAAAACTACAGAAATACAAGTAACTGTAGAAGAATGCCATTGCAAACATTTTAATTGTTCTAACTGAGCCACTTTGGAAAACTAAATTCCTTTGGCATTATGTGTTCAGAGCATCTTTTAGTTTGGCCGGTCAATAACTTACTAAGGCTCAGAAGATGAATAACGTAAAGTGGCTCCTAATATGGTATCATTTTCATTTCCTGTTTGTTGAAAGATAAATGCTAACACTATAAGGCTTTTTTTTTTCTTCTTCTTAATTTATTCCTCCCTGTTCCACAAGGGAATAAAAAGGAAAAAAATCAAATGCGATATGGCTTGAGACTGAGTCATCCAGCCAGGATAAGCCGAAAGCTTTTTCTCTCTTGCTTTCATACCTTTTCCCTTTCCTCTGCCTTTTCCCCCAAATGCTGAAACACCCCCTTTTCCCTTAGAAAACACCTTTCTTTTAGAATGTCTTGTTTGACTTTTATTTTGAAATAATTCAACTTATGAAAAATGGGTATTTCTTTTAAGATTCTATTTTTGGGCCACCTGGGTGGCTCAGTCAGTTGAGCCTCTCACTCCTGGTTTTGGCTCAGGTCATGATCTCAGGGTTGTGAGATTGAGCCCTGCATCAGGCTCCGTGCTGGAGTCTGCTTGAGATTCTCTCCATCTCCCTCCCCCTCTGCCCCCCCCCCCGCTCGCTCTCTCTCCTTTTCCCTCTCTTTCAAATAAATAAAATAAATAAAACCCTTTTTAAAAATGTTGTTTTTAAGCAATCTCTACACCCATCGTGGAGCTCGAACTCACAACCCTGAGATCGAGTCACACGCTTTACCAACTGAGCCAGCCAAGTGCCCCCAAAACTTGATATTTGAAAGATTTAAGGTTAATTATGTGACATAGAAGAAATGAGTCCCTCCCCAGTTCAAAGGCATTATTGGGGACCAGTGATCTATCGAAGTGCTGATCTAAGACTCTCCCCACCACCCCACCCCTTTCTCTTTCATTCTCTCTCCCTCTCTGTTCACTCATTCGTTAGTCTCTTCTACATTTCCCCCAAATTCCACAGCTCTTCTCTCAACTATGCCTTTATCTTTTAGAGATACACTTCCCACTTAACCTTACAGAGGTAATTATTATCATGTCTGGTATTTTCACCGTAAGCATCTTTGCTATAGACCTCTCTGCTGCAGTCATTTGCACCACAGAACTAACTGTCCTAAGGCAGTTTTGCCCTAAGAGATTTTAAAAGTAAATAAATAAATAACTGGTTGACGATTTGGTTTGACAGTTTGGTTTCATTTCTCCATTGACAAAGTACTTCCATTTTTATATTCTATAAGTCTTAGCCCTCATAAAGGTGTATACGGTGACCCAGAGTTTCTAACCCATGTGTCCTGTAGAATTTTGGAACAGAGGTCTCTCAGTGGACATGAGACCATATGCCAAGCACAAGAGACCGTGCAGAAGGCTTTTACAGCGCCATACAGAGCTCAGTTAGAAACACGTATTCTAGAATTGGAAACGGATACCTCTCCTCATGAAGGAATTGTATGGATAAAAGAAAAAGTGCGGTGCTGAATGGGGATGAACGAGAGCAAGCAGAAAACGTGTGATACCGTGAATAATTGGGAGATGAGTGAAGTGCTTCGGTACAGTCCATAAAATAAAACCCGTTACTTACGCTGTCTTGCCCCCAGTCTGCACTGTACACTTTGAACGTATTCAAATGTTTTTTCTGGGGAAGCTGTTTCATTTTGTCCTTTTTCGGGAACGTTCCCCTTTCATTTGTCATGATCCCGTCTTTTATGGTAAGATTGTCTTACGGCCAATTAGTTATGTGGCAAAGATGCTTATGGCAAAACTACCTAGAATCAATTATTTTGCATCCTCTGTGCCCAGCTGCCTTGAATTACCAAAAATATCATGTTTAAACAGTTCAAGGCAAGCAAAAAGAAAGGAACATCTAGTAGTAGTTTGAGTGCAATGATGTACATAAGATTAGAAGCTTGTGTTTCTTCAAAAGATAATTTTTTGTACAATGAGAAGACTTAAGTTTTTGTTAAGATGAGACTAACACATAGTAGGTACTCACCTATTGAATAAATGAATGATCAAGCTTATTCTGCATTCCTTTGGAGATGAGAATTTGCCATCCCTTGTCCCCGTGCCTGCCCTGCCAGTATTGCTCAGCGGCACTGTGCTAATCTCTGCCTACCTGTTAAGAAAGATGAAGTTAATGCTGCATAAATGTGTCCGTGTGTCTGAGAGCTCTTCCACAGCCACAAAAGATGAATTTTTATGAGTTTTAGCCACCTCACTCGTTTCCCTTTGGCTTGCTCGTGAATAAGACTGGTTAATAGGCGTGATTCACGTTTTTGTCTTTTAGCTGTCTGTGTTCTTTGGGACTCCTTGGTGCCGGCAGGTCTAGAACTTTCCAGTTAAAAGCTAATGCATCTTGTGTTGAGAAATCTCACACTGACACCTCCAGTTACTTCGAGTTTGGCAATGGTTGTGTAGATTTCAAAACGATTAAGCAATGAGAAAGATTTTGTCATGTGCAATGGTGCTATAGTTTAATTTGGAATATGTATCATTTTGGATGTTAAAATAGTAATGCATCTGTATTCAAAGAAATAACAGAGCATTTCCTTCCCACTAGCTTGCAAAAGACAAAGAGCGCCTGCAAGCCATGATGACCCATCTGCACGTGAAGTCTACGGAACCCAAAGCCGCCCCTCAGCCCGTAAGTACCGAGCTCTACACCAAGGGGAGGAACCCCACAGTATCTTTTCTCTGCTTCCCCCAGCCCAAGCATAGGAGGCAGGACAGCCTACCCTGGCAGCTTGTTAGTATTGAAGGACTTAAGTTCAGTTGACTCTTTCCGGGTACCTTTTAGGAAGAGGGCACACGCAAGGCATTTAAGAAGATAGAGGATGATTCAGATCCTTGGCCAAGTGGCCTGACCACTAGCTCTTCAGGACAGATGATTGGTGCTATAGCAGGGTATGAAAATATATTATGACTGGTCATGGGGTGGGGTGGGGGAATCTTTCTAAATGGTGTGAACACAGAAAGAAGACAGCCAGACCATGGAGTCAAAAGAAAAAGGCATTTCAGGGGTTAGCCGAGAGACAGGGAGCAGGTATGCAAAAGGGAGTGAGGGCTAGTCCAGTGTAACTGTAACAGAGGAAAGAAACAGAAAACACACTCTTGGAATAACTGGAGGCTAAGATTCTGGAGGGTGTCCAATGGTTATTAGAGAGTTAAAAGTGAATATTACTCTTTTGCAGTTAGGAGATCAAACACAGTAAGCTGAAATTACATTTAACTTTTAGGAATCTCCTACTGCTTGCCTTGTTCCCTTTTCCTTAACCTTGAAGAGTGCCATCCAAGCACAGACAGTTAATATCGAAGCAGAAGGATGGTTTCTAAACCCCAAATCCTGTCTTGGGCCTCATTCCTTGCTATAAATTGATCGCTTTAACAGTTGTATTTCTCATATACTTACATTTCTAAAAATCTCTTAGTAGCTTCCACTGATTATTCAAAATGGAGAGAGTGCTGTGCTTCTTGATTTTTAAGATTTGTAAAATTTAAAGGTACACTGCCTTTATTTGATTTTGCTTGGAGTCACTGTGTGAAAATTAATTGAGCGTTGACAATCTATAGTTAGTACCAGCAATTTTAATCAATATGCAATGATGCAGCGTAATGGCAAAGTATTGGTTTATCTGTTTTGACTGATTTTTTTCTATAAATAAAGCAAACATACACCCATATATGTATGATTTATGGTGATAGAAATAAAACGGAGTCAGACTATTAACCCAGCAAATATGGTAGCCTGCCAAGATGCAGTTGGCAGACAAAATTAATGTCTGAAACAGAACACATTACTGAGATATAGGACATAAAATCATTAAACACTTTGCACATCCATTTTTACTAGGAAAGAGCCCTTAGTTTCCATGTGTTTTGCAGTAAATGGCTATAGGACTGAATGTGTAGGCTACCAAAAGAAAGGGAAACAAGAACTTAGTTTGGTATTGTGGATTCAGTAGTAAGCTGTGCTATTTGTGCTGCCTTCATCAGCCCCTCCTTTTAAGGAGGGTCCTTGGGAATAATAGGAGCCCAGTTAAAGCAAGTTGGTAAGACCTGAAAGGACTGGATGGTCTTCTCCAGTGAGCACAGCCAACTGCTAGGGGAACCGTTGCCTTCTGAATCCTCTTCATGATTGTTTTTGTTGGAGTTGGTTCCCCTCCCCCCCCACCGCCGCCACCGCCGCCGCCAGGATGAAGGGTTTGAATCTTTAAACCTAGTAATAAGGGAGAGAATGAGATTATCTCCTTCTTCCTGCATGGATTAAAAGCAGTGATGTTATAATAATGTTTGGACTCCGGACTCTGGGATGGACTCACGTTATATGATGGGGCTCCTTGGGAGGGGGAGAGATAAAAGTGGGGAAGAGGTTGTGAAACCCCATGGGGCACTCAGTGAGTGATGGGGCCAGGTGTTGGCAGGGAGCACCATACAGGTAAGCATGCATTGGCCCTGAAAGGACCATTTGGAATCTCCATGAGGACCAGTGTGAAGCAGCCAGTAAACAGGGAAAAGCAGTCCTGGGGGAAATGCACAGGGAAGGAAGGTTTGTCTTGATTAGTATTTAAAAAAAAAAATGTTTTACATTCTAGAAAATTATAACTTCGAAGGGGACCTCCTACTAAATTTATTTTTAACTGTTCTATTGAAAATTCTCTACCACTAGTCAACATTATCTCTTAGTAGCTCAGCACAGTATTTCTTTATTAAAAGAAATAGGCACGAATATTTTTGACTGAAAAATTAATAGCTTTTGAATTCATACACAGCAGGTTTTCTTTTGCAAAGAAGTCCAATATCGCTGCACAGCACTTCTATAACCATTTATTTAGTGTCCAAGTCAAACCTTTGACAGCTAGAGCAGTGCTACAAGCCAATATAAAGAACTCCAAGATGTAAACCAACAATAGGCCGTCTGTGTGAGGTTTGCCATTGTCAAATACATAGATTGTTTGGATTAGTTTATGTAAATGTACTGTTGTATTACCCTTTGCAAAAAAAAAAAAAAAAATCACATTTGTATATGAAAAGTGGTTCCCTTCACAGGCAGCATTATAAATTCCTTATCCTTTAACTTACATGTAAGAAGTAAAAATTGGTGCCTGACAAGCAGATATTGTATGACACTCTTACCAGAGTGAACCTGCCGTCTTTTCATTTATTGGAAAAGAGAAAATTTTATTATAGATACCATCTTATAAATCAGGAATTATTAAAATATGTATAGGTGAGGCATTGGGAAATTAATTATAAAAGGTAGACGTGTAGTGTTTTGCATAAATTTTTACTTTCCTTGCCCCAAAAAGGGGAGGAAAAAAGGCATACACATTGAGCAGACCCTTGATTCTTTCAACTTGAGGGATACCGAGCTATCTGATGTTCGTTTCTAAGGTGCAAACGACTCCTGTTTTGCCTATAATTAATTTATTCCACCTTAAATAATAGAATGCACAGTGTGTCCTTCTAGAATCTTTGATTTGAAATAAGCAGTCACCAGGATTCAAATCTAACCATAGATGGGGACTTTCATGTTACAGCCTTGCCAGTAAGTTGATGGAAGTTTTTTTTTTTTTTTCTTTTTTCCATTTCTGTTTAAAAGGAACTTTGTGTTTATTTTAAAATTCTTAGTCACTAAGTGATAGAATGCTTTGCTGTAAACGTTGCTTTTCACTAAATGCCATTTGGGTGGTAAGTGTCATTTGTTGTATCCAGTCATCCAGCCAGTCCTCTTTCTTTGCATCAGAGAAACTGCCAAAACCTTCTTGGACTGTTCTTACATCAGCTCATAGACACACTCCCTGGGCCCCGTTGTGGAACTCGTCTTCCCAAGTGGGTCGTTGGAGGATCTGCTCATCTCAGGACAGTCCTGAGTTTTTAGACATAGCTGTCAGCTCATCCCACACCGGGACGTGCATAGGGGAGCCTTCCTGTTCTTCGGACACCTCCAACAGCACCTCTCCCCGCTTGCCATCAAAGTCTTCACACCGAAGAAAACCTTTCCTTTCGTAATTACACCCAGGACTCACAGGGCACGGTATTTTTGGACAGGGAATTCTGCGTTTCGAGTCAAGGTATTTGATCAACAAGTTATTTATTAAGCATGCTACTAAAAACACGGAGCAGTAAAACCAGAGAGCCCCATCCCTGCCACTGAGGTGCCGGAGTCTTGAGGGACAGGCGCACAGCTGCGCACACTCACTGCATGAATCGTGCTGTGCACCCGTCAAGCAGCCGCTCTACAGCGGGCATTCTGGGAGACGTGGTGTGTGAGAGGAACAGGAAGAAATGGAAAGGTGTCAGATGTGTGAATTTCTCCTTGGGTTCAGAGGAGGTGCTTGCGTCCGTGTGTCTCTGAGGAAGGCAACAGGGAGAGGACCAGTATGGAGGAAGGCAGTGTCACGAGGACCAGTGTGGAGGAAGCAAAGGACCAACCAGCATCAGATAAAATAGGCTTTCCGTTTTTTAATTTATTTTATTTGTAAGCTTTTAATTTTCTGAAGTCTGGGCTGTGCGTGGAAAGGGATGTGTCAAGGTTTCCCGGAACGGCTATATATTCTAGCCCTTGGGTATGCACAGTGGGAAAAGCCTTTCCTGACATATGTTGAGAATGGCCAGATTTGCTCTATTTTGAGTTTTAAAAGATCCTTCTCTTTTCCATGGGAAGAGAAGCAAAAAAAGAAAAAAAAAATCAGACAAGAGTAAACTTTCCTAATGAGACTGATGGATAGTCTTTTGTCCCAAACTCGGTAACATTCTCAAAGTAAACACCAAAGTGTATGGCTTGGGGGTTCGTGTCTCCATGCTTGCCCCGTGGAGAATTTGCCGAGCTGTCTCCCTGGAGGGAAGCGTAACTCAGAGGACAAAACCATAACAACAAAAAGAAGCATGTCTGTGTTACGACTTTATTAAGACTTTAAGGATTTTTTAAGAAGACTTCCCTATCATAATGTCAGGAAAATCCCGTAAATCATATTTTATAATCCTGGAGGACAGGAGAGGTACGCCTGGCTCCGGCGTATCCCTGCACACTAGCAACCGCTCCTGATCCTGGAAAAACCACATTCCTTCATATTTGGTGGGCAAGTAATTATAGCGTAGGTAGTATATGCTTCTTTATAAAAATGTTCTAAAACGCTTACAGGAACTTGGATATTTGAAGCAAAATGCAATATTACATTTTCCTCTTTACGCATTCTCTTTTCTTCCAACCATAGCAATTAGGACTGTTTTGAAATAGTTTTTAGCTGCTATAAAAACAAAGTGTCCCCCCTCCATAAAAGGGGTCTTTTAACTCTTAAAGCAATGGCTGATCCTTTGGGCTGCTTGCAGCCTTGATTTAGGCCTAGAGAAACAATATCAGGCAGTCATTAAAAGATTCTCTAGCACAACACACACAAGCTGTTTTTCTGTACTGTTTCTCATGAGGCCCTCCCCTCCCCTTCTCCCCCCCCCCCACCTACCCCCTCCCCCTCCCCCGCCCCGGTACCACCACTTTCTCATTCACTGCCCTATGCCAGCACCTGGCCCCCGTGCAGTCGCAGGGCCAGGCTCAAGGAGCACCGAACCAGAGCCTCCCCCTGCTGCGGCGCAGCCTCCCCACGGATGTCCCTCAGGCCTCAGAAAGGCTGGCCGTCTCTGAACGCCAGTGATTCGTGTCTAGAAGCAGTGTGCCGTTCAAGCAGGCCTGGAGCCCGCTCAGGGCAGTTACACCAAGAGCAGAAAAACGAGTTCTGTGAGCCTCAAAGTCCCTACTAAGCAGCTAGGTGCCCCTGTGTTTGGGTTTCAGGTTTGTCTTTTGTTCTCAGAATCTGTTTTCTTATGAGGCAAGAGCACAAACAAAAATAAAAATGAGTTCTTATGGGAATACTTAAGACAAGTCTGCTTCTGTCCGGGGTTTACATCAGCGCTTTGTTTATTTTTTAAAAATGTGAGTGACTCATCATCTTTAAAAGAAGAGAGGAGGTTACTGTTTAAAAACTAGAGATTAATCTTTTAGAAAAGGACTCAGTGGAAGATCAGGCAGCTGACAGAGTCCCAGTCGTTGGGATGGGTACGATTCCCAGGACAACCCTTCTGGAAGTGAGCTGGGGGAAAGACGGTGGTTAAGAGCACATGGAGATTTAAAAAAGAAAAAAACCCACAGCGGATCTTAAGTGACAGAAGAATTTAACTTCTGGCCAGACCCTCAAAGTGGTTATCTTTGCTGAAATCATCACATGACGGAAACTTGCCATGTAGAAAATATCAGAGTTACTAACTTTCCCAAACATAGCAACTTCTTTTTAAATAGAAAATAGACACAATAAGAAAAATAGGAAAAGAAACCCTCCCAGTCCAATCCCTTCCTGCTCCATGCCCCGGAAAAAAAAAAAAAAATTATCTTTTAAAACCTTAACTACGATCAGAAACACGAAGCTCATATGCTTTCATTTCTAATTGATGAATATATTAAGATTTAATAGTTTACAATTAAGATGAATATTTCAAGATTATAGCAAAACCCACAGCAGTCCCGATTTGCTGTTCTGTTCTAAGTCTGTAATTAAATTTTTTTCTTTCTCTTTTTTTTGGGGGGTTGGGGTGGGGGGAGTCCACTGTTCTCAGAGACCTTAATTAAAAGAGCAGGTTTGGTTTGAACACAGAGCCTGTTTTGAATCCTTCCCCATGCTCCATCTTATCTCTCCCTCGTGACCTTCCTCCCCGAAGACGGTTTCTCCTCAAGACAAGCATGTGATCATCAAACGAAAGTTTGAAAGTTAACAAACTTCTATAGCAGTTGACAAGGTTGACATTTCATTAACTTGTTGGTTCAGCCTTCAAATGATTTTGCGAGGCGAAGCACCCTCTGTTTGGAGTTTACAGCTTTTTGTTCTCCCTTCCCTCACAGACTACAGTCATGTTTAATTTGGAATCTGGGCTCCTTTGGCAAATTAGCAATTAGAACAATTTTGTGGGAATATGTATATGTGTCATTAGTTTTCCTGCAAATTAATAGCAAGGGCAGAGGTCAGACAGAAATTTTCCACTTGACTGCCGTTCCTCTATTGAGACTTGGCACTTGGTTGTGGAATGGCCACAGCTGCTCTCAGCCACCCTCTTCCTGTAGGAACTGTCTTTTAATTAGTTTACCTCACAGCCATCATTACAAATATTACTGCCTCCCCTCCTCGAAGTAAAATTACTGTTTCTACAAAATATTCCAGTGACATCTTGCACCACTGCACATTGATGGTGGGGTCACTTGAATGCAGCATTTAATCATTAGATCACCTCCATCCTCGTCTCCTAATTAGAACCCTTACAATACATTTTTATCTGGTAATTAGCTGAGATTGGCTGCTTCCTCTGTGGCTTATTAGAGACAGCCCAGCAGTGGGTGTGAATCACGGTGTCATTTGTCAAGCCTGGTAAGCCCCTTCTCTGCTCTCTTCTGGCTTCATGTTTATTTCCATTTGCTACCTATGTTCAAAGCCTCCAGAAAATTCTACTGTGTATTTCTTTGTGGGTTGTGCTAACCTGGAGGGATTTTATTTTTCACTATTGCTTTTTCGGTACAGACAGTCCAGGTGTTAAGACCTTGGGTAAAAGCTACAGATGTCCCATTCTTTTCACATTTTATGACACAGTACCACATGACATGTCTGTTCTCCTGTGTGAGCACCGCAAGATGGATATGTAGTTGCTGAATGTTTACATGAGTTTTGATTTTTTAGAGTCCCGTACACTTGGTTCCCTTCCTCACAAAATGAGTAGCCGGCATATTCCTTGAGCCCTACTATTTATGATTCTCGTTAAGTGTTTAAGAAAGTTATGGTGTTTAGGGTACTGTCCTTAAACGGAAAAGAAAAGCCAAAAAGTGGAGTTAGTCCTCAGAATTGCTTAGTGGTTGTTAACACACGTTGTCCTTGGACTGGTGTCTATTTTCGATGGTAAGCTCTTCAGGGGCAGCGAATGAATGTTCTGTCCCTGTTTTTGTCATTTCAGTTTCAAATGCCTTATATTTGTTCAGTAATATTTATTGAATGTCATTTATAAGCAGGGACTAAAGCTATTCACTGAATCCTTTCCAAAAATGAGCATACAGAAAAATGAAGCCGGCTAGTGTTTATTTTTCCCATTAACTGGGCATAAGATGCTTATACAGAGAGCCTAGAATCACGAGTGTGTGTTTGACTGGTTGTGAATATAGGCAAGTCATTTCATCGATCTTTGGCCTCAGTTTGCTCATCTGTAAAACGTGAGCAGTGACATCTCACTTATTAGTGATGATAGTATGAGAATGAAGTGAAATCACGCAGTGGCAGGTGGTTTACAACATGGTTTATACAAATGGTATCCACGACTTTCCAGAGTGTTCGGATATTCTTGGGACTAGCAGCGTCTGAATTTTAAAAGCTGTGTATTTATGAGCAGTAGCCTTTGCTGCACTAATTTCCTTGACCCATTGCTTGGGCTGATGCTTATACAGACTGGTTGCTGCACTTGGTCAGTGATTAAGGCCCAAGGCACAGAGGAGGTCAGCCCCAACTTTCCCCCGTGGCTTCTCAATTCTGCTCCATCCCAAGGCTGCTACTCTGAACTGTAAGCACTTAGTCCACAAATACACGTCAGGAAGGCAGGTTTCCAGCACTAATAAAAAAGAAAGCAACTCGCAGCGTTGGCCCAGTTTGCTGGGCGGGGGGTGGGGGTTGTAAGAGCAGTGTCCTCTCCATAGCTTGCTCTTCTAGGGCATGGGGGTTGGGGGAAGGGTCTGGCATTAGTCAGCATTTCACCAGGGGAATTAAAAAGGAAAGCAAAAAAAAAAAAAAAAGATAGTAGGAAGGGAAAAATGAAGGGGGGAAATTGGAGGGGGCGATGAACCATGAGAGACTGTGGACTCTTGAGAAACAAACTGAGGGTTCTAGAGGGGAGGGGGTGGCGGGATGGGTTAGCCTGGTGATGGGTATGAAATAGGGCACGTACTGAATGGAGCACTGGGTGTTATACGCAAACAGTGAATCATGGAACACTACATCAAAAACTAATGATGTAATGTATGGTGATTAGCAATATTTTTTTAAAAGTATGTTAAAGGAGTATTTATATTTACGAAATAAAAACTTTAGCATCCAATTAAAAAGAAAAAAAAAAAGGAAAGCACAACTACAGGCTTGCTACCCAACATTCCCTTTCCAGCACCATATTTACATTTTTTCCCCTGAATATTTACCTAACAATATTTGATCCTTCTTTTCTTCAAGTTCCTGGGTTTTATTTATTTATTTTTTTTAATGGAACTACCCTAAACATATGAGAAGCATTCTCATGGCCTTTTTCATTACTGGAGTGTGAGTAGAGGTGGAACTTTTAATGTGTTCTTTATGATCCCAGAGGAATCTCATTTTTAATACCTCCCACAAATAATGCCTTGTCCGTAGGGCTACTGCCATAGTGAAATACTTATTTTGTTAAATGATTTGAAATCTGGTTTGAGAAAATGTTACAAGTAAGCCACTTTGCATTAAGTTTCTTGGATTTGGGGCTGGCTGTGAGTATCTGAGATATCAATTCTGTGTAAATTGTAATAATATGTTGAAAAAGGCCAAGTTCTGTAGTATAGCTAGACTTAGTATTTCTGGAAGAACAAACTCAGGGTAAGGGGGACAAGCCCATTTTTTTTTAATTAATAAGAGAAGCACTTCAAGGTGAAGGCTAATGGAAGGAAGGAAACGGTACTCCTTCATTTTCCTTTGTACGACTTCAAATAAATAATACTCATTTCCTCACTTGATGCTCTAGATTCCATTATATTACTGAGCATTTGAAACTCAAAAAAAATTTTTACAGTTCCCGATGTTTCGTATGTCATCTTTTTTAATAGATTCCAGTCTATCTAGAGGACTATCAGATAGTCCTCTATTTGATAGAGTTTAATGAAAATTACACATAAAGCTTTCAAAGATTAGTCTTTACCAACTGATATAACTGAATGATGTCTAACTGGATCAGTGCCACTCTTTTTTTTTTTTTTTTTTTTTTTAAGATTTATTTGAGAGTTGGTGGGGGGCAGAGAGAGAATCTCCAGCAGACCCTGCGCTGAGCACAGAGCCCAACGCGGGGCTTGATTCCACCATCCAGAGATCATGACCTGATCCAAAATCAAGAGTTGGACAGTCAGCCGACTGAGCCGCTCAGGCGCCCCAGTGCCGCTCTTTTTAATTGGAGCCACAGGCCAAACATCCTTGTGGTGGCTCCCATCAGTGAAGGTTCATCATGGAGTTAAGTAGCCTATCCCTGTGCTGGCCAGTGTGGTAGCCACTGGCTACATGTGGCTATTTAAACAAAAGTTTAATTTTGATAAAAAGTAAAAACAGTTCCACACTGGCACCGACACATTGCAGAAAGTGCTGATGGAGAGCTCAGGTCTAGACCAAAGTATCCCCACTGGTGGCTTCTAGGATGTTGGTGTTCACTGGCCCTACCAGGACTCCACCCCCTCCGGGAGGCTTGCCAAGCACAGTAGGCTGCTCAAAAGGGTTCAAAGCCATGACTCAAGAAATGTTTTGACCCAGAACTTGTCAAACTTCACTGGGCTAGGTCACCCCTTTCTGCACACATTCATTTTTCACCATCTTTGGAAAACACCTGTGTCACCAACGGGTCAGGAGAACATGGCCAGAGAGGTTTTTAAACTGACCACTATGTGAACTGTTTTTACGTGGGAACTCGCCTCACATTTCAGTTGATTAGAAACATCTACTTAGAGAAGTAAAGCTAGCCGGGCGTCCCCTGCTGTAGTCTGGATTTCAGGTGCCTGCTTGCTCCCTGTTTTGTCTGAAGCTCTTCTGAGAATTCCTCTTCTCCTCACAGCTGAATCTGGTATCAAGTGTCACACTCTCCAAGTCTGCATCTGAGGCTTCTCCACAGAGCTTACCTCACACTCCGACGACCCCAACCGCCCCCATCACTCCTGTCACCCAAGGCCCCTCCGTCATCACCACCACCAGCATGCATACGGTGGGACCCATCCGCAGGCGGTACTCAGACAAATACAACGTGCCCATTTCTTCAGGTAGATACTCCATTTTCGCCTCATGTAGAACTGTAATACGCAATTCTTGTAGACCAGCCTCTTTTTAAAAAGTGATAATTAATAGGACAATGATTCTTATTTAGCAGATATTGCGCAGAACCAAGAATTTTATAAGAACGCAGAAGTTAGACCACCATTTACATATGCATCTTTAATTAGGCAGGTAAGTAAATAACACCGTATGTGAAATTCTATCAAAAGGTATACATGTACATGGATATATTATATTGATGAAGTAGATTTAAAACCGTTTAGTATGCAAGCATGCTAAAACCTTTTCTATAAGGTTTTTTAAAACTGCAATATATAACATAATTGCTTTTGATTAAGTATTACAATGCGATGTGATTATTAGGAAATTCATTTCACACAACAGTGAAAATGAGCCTGTTTAAAGATGGCAAGTCAATTATCACAAGCTACAGTAATCTCTGATCCCTAGAATTAATCTGAGCTCTAAATAATTACTGAGCTTTAATCAGCTAGTGAAATGTTTTGCATTTCTCTTTGATTCTGCTTTATGAATGACTAATAAATTAATATTTCTGTACGGAAACAGAAATAAAAACTCAAAACAATTAGATAATTCCATTTTGAATTTTGCTATTGAACTGTTAAATACAACCATTAATCTTAGATCATTTCGTGAAACCTTTCTTGGGCTTTAGCTCTGAATCCTGGTTATTTTATATTTTCAAGAAACTGTATAATGACGATTTTGCTGATTTGGTCATAAATTATCTTCTTTTGTTACTTCTGCTTCATAGGCCATTCTCGAATCTCCAGAAAAGCAGCTAACACTAAATGAAATCTATAACTGGTTCACAAGAATGTTTGCTTACTTTCGACGCAATGCGGCCACATGGAAGGTAAGCTTTCTCGAGGGCCTGTTAGGCTTGGGTCTTACCATTTATAAAAGAGTTTGTTGTTGAAAAAATGCAGGTGTTTTAAGTTACATGTGTATTGTTTTGATGCAGTCAAAAAGTCAGATTTATGGGAGTATTTTATTGAGAGAAGAGTACTGTTGGGGTTAGAATGCGGGGATAGAAGACCCCCATTACATTGGCACCAGATTTTGGATGCACCAGCCAGTAAAGCCCTTTCTGTCCGGTTGCAATATGAAGGGAAAAGGAACGGATGACACTGTTGCCCCGATACTGAGGTTGTCCTCTTATTTACACAAACCTCATGCTTTTCGGTCGTTAGCCACCACCAGTATTTGCTGAGATGCATGGCTAACATTTTTTTAACCGGGAGAAATGATCAGACAAACTTGACATAACTTTCATTGGTTGGATTTAAAAAGAGAAAAAGAAGAAAAAAAGCTCCTTACCACAATTAGTAAAGAAAGCCGTGTGGTCTCAGGACTAGCAGTGTATATGGCAAGTATCAGAGGGCAGCACCATATATTATTAAGTTTTTGGTTTTAGTCTTGGGTTTTTTTGGGGGGGTGTTTTTGTTTTTTTACATCACTCTATCCATCAGAGATTCATAGAAAATCTGGAAAAGGAAATTATCCAACTTCACTGTAACACCATTTACACCGTTTGCTATAAAACGGATCAAATCCCTCAGCTCCACATGGAATGCCCTAACTAGGCTTGAGGATCACGTGACATACCTCATTTCCAGTTCAGCAATGGGTTCATAGATTCTTTTAGTATTTCTTCCACTGCGTTAAATGAAGCCCTCACAAATTTTTGGATTTTACCGCTTTTACTTTTTTGGTTTAAATATTCTTGCTATAGAAGAGAGCAGGTCCAACCTGACAATTTTTTTTCATGCTTTTCTCCTATCTAGAATTCTTATAATCCCCAAATTCCACACCATGGAAAATGCAAATATCTTAGGATATTTTTACATGTCATTATTGTAAATATGATCGGGATTTATTATAGGATGCAAAGGAAATTTGCTCTGCTACTTTTTAAATTTTAGATAGAAAAACAAAAACAGAAAATACATTGCCTCTTATGTTCTTGATAAATTAGCATTTTAAAAGAAAATGAATATAACCATAGAATTAATTTATCAACCTCACACAGCCATGAATATCTATTATGGCTCAAAGTATCCTTTTTTATTTCCATTAGGACACATGGGTGCTGAAGGGAGCCTATGTTCAAAACCTTACCCGCTTCTCCTTAGCCTCCCTTAGGAGATAAAATGCAAAGTATCTTTAGCTATGAATGCCTTTCAAAATGTAGGAACTATAAGCATGAAGCAGACATTTTCTTCAAATTGCCTTTTATAAATAGAAAATGATCAAATTTAAAAATAATTACTGGCTGTGAATATGATATTTAAGCTCAGATCTACAGCTTTAACTTTTTCATTTTTGCAAACTGCAGGAGAAAGTGCCATCAATATAAACAATCCTAGATCAAGTACCAAATGACTCATAAATACGTATAATTTTCTCTACGTGTCCTTATTTCTATTGTAATCCTAAACAAAAGATCAAGTGCCCCATTTAAGTCATGGCTGAAAAGGGCTTACTCACGTTTTTGGGCAATTCTTTGATTTCTGGATGCTTTTGCCTAGATGTACAGTCTTGGAAAATAAAACTTAAGTTTGACTTTCTATCTTTACTTACATGGCCACACGCTTCAGACAGATCTGTAGTAGTCCTTCTGGCAGACATGGTTTCTTTAGATCTTCTGCAGTTCTAAATGTTTCGATGCTTATTCTAAAATATTAGACAGTGATAAAGTTGAGAGGAAATGTTGATTTCTTTCCCCACTATGTCTTCCATACATATACATGATCTGTCTGTAGTTTTTTAAAAGAAAATTTGGGTTAATTTAACCTCCTAAGTAATGTTCTGGGAGGTAAGAGTAGACCCTTCGCATTCCTGTGCCATGCGTTGGTTACAGCATAAAAAAGAAAATGCTTATTGCAAGAGCAGACCACAACCTATACATGAAGAAATTTGTCCTACCAAGTATAAATATAACATGACAAACGTTTTCAGAGATTTTTCTTTTGTTTTTATGCCAACCTGTCCAACCTGTTTGAATCAGGGGTGTCCTTTCATGGTCGTCTGGATGTTTTCAACCTACCCCAATTATGCTGACATAGCTCAAAACTCTGAGAATTTATCCTGTGGATTCTCCTTGCGAGTAGTTGATAACTTAGCTATGTAATAAAACATGTCTCATTATCTTCTTAAATATTCCATATCGAAAAAGAAAAATCAGCACTATCTCGTCTGACTCCTCAGAGTCACCAACGGTGATTATCTAAAAGTGGAAACAGCGCTCAGTATCTTGAGAGCGGGAATACTTGCAGGTAGCCCAAGGGGTGGGTTGCCCCACGTTTGAGCGATGGCAGCATCATTGGAATGGAGTGGAGGATATACTACATGGCGTGTGGGAGGTGGGATGTATGCATCCACTGTTCAGACCACAGTAGTCCCCTGCTTATGCCCTGTAAGAAGAAAGGTTTGAGTCAATGGCATGGGTCTTTTTGTAATGTCCTCATGTCTAATTTGGAGTCTCGATCAGTAAGTTCAAGCAAGGAGGCTAAAGAAATGAAGCCATGTTTGTTCCAGACCCCAGCATGGGTCGTGGATTTTTCTGAAACTCAAAGCAAAGAGGAGATGTTAAGGCTCCTCACCTTTGAGTTGGAATCCTCCTTTTCGGTGGACTATGGATGTCCAGGGTCTCCGTTTAAGAATGATCTTAGAAATGACATTTAACCATAAAAAAGAAACGTGGGGGCGGGGGATAGAATTATGTGTCTTTAGGAACCATCAGCTGCAGGAGTATCTTTTTGCCATTGAGAGTTCTACTCAGGTGTTTCTTTGGCATTGTTTGTTAATTAAGGTAATTGGCCATAGTAAGGACCAAGGTTTGTATATATATTTGGGAAGGTAAGACATAGCTTGATGATGGATACTGATGTACTGGGGATCCTTTCATTCCCTCATCCAGTCAGCTGCAGGAGGTGATGCTCTCAGTGGTAAGATCCAATTTAGATAAATCTGACAAAACCCGTAGAAGGTATTAAAGCCAAAACTTTCGAAAAAAGAACAAGAACAAAATGTATTTAACAGTATTATCATCATGTTTTTTTAAAATACCCTTTTATATGGGAGGTAAATTTAAAGGGGACAGTTTTATGCTCTACGTGTTTATTTTGAAGTCATATTAACAATATTTTCAGATTTTTACTGTGACCCCTATTTTGGGCTTACATGCATATTAACTATTTCTTCTGGTTAGCTACTACCAGAGACTAGATGTAAATGCCAGAGTATAATTAATTGATAATTTTGTTTTGTTTTGTTTTTTTATTTTTACATTTGGAAAAGGCATCCTTAACCTCAAGAAGGTCATCCACGGGGGTGGTTAGCTACAGCTTTTGGGGATGGTTTGACAAATGTGGACTGTGAGGCTGAATTTACTGCTGTTTTTGGAGTCTTTTCTTATAGAAAATGTAAATGTTCTCTCTTTTATACTTGCTGCAGAATGCAGTGCGTCATAATCTTAGTCTTCACAAGTGTTTTGTGCGAGTAGAAAACGTTAAAGGGGCAGTATGGACAGTGGATGAAGTAGAATTCCAAAAACGAAGGCCACAAAAGATCAGTGGGTACGTCCACCATGTTTGAACTTCTTAGCCTAGCTTGGATTGTGCTAACAAGTGTCAAGTAGAGGCTTTTGGCTGCTAGACGGTGTTAGACCAACGAACCGGTTTCACGTTGTCTCAGTTAAGGGAAGCAAAAAAGCATTTCATCCCTCCTGTTTTGTATACCCACCAGTCCCCCTGCCCTGCTTGCCGGTCTTTGTTGCATCCCACGCTAGTAGCTTTTAGGTGGCAATGCATATTAACCCTCACAAACCATTTGCTTATGCTTATTGCATTTTATTTTCTTTTTCCTGTTCCCTGTATTGGATGTCTGTTCTGCCCCCCCAACCCCGTCTCCTTTTGTTGCCACTCCATCTCCTTTGCCGCTGCTCCTATCCCAGGGTGCCATTCGCACCAACCTCTCACTGCATAAGTGCTTTATCAGAGTAGAGGATGAGTTTGGGTCCTTTTGGACAGTTGATGATGAAGAGTTTAAACGTGGCCGCCATATTCAACGAGGCCGTCCTCGCAAATACTGCCCCGATGAAAACTTTGACGAGCTTGTCACACAGTAAGAGCCTTTACTTGCTTTTGTTTTGTTTTTTCTGCTGTTGCTTTGGCTTTGCATGGTTGACTCATCCCATGTAGTTTTGCATTTCACCAAGTAGCAGTGCCACGGCTTTTCTGCAATGGAACTAAATTGTGTGATTCGTACATGTATTTCTCTTGTTTCTCTTTGGAACACCAGTGCCTTGAATAATGCTTTTTTGACGTCTTTAATGCACATATTGGTCGTATTTTGATTCAGCAGCTTACGGGGACCCTTTAAGAGTAAATACCTTGGCTTGAAAGTAATTCCTCCCAAGGAAAAAGGCAACTTTTATGGAGAGTTAAAATGTGTATTTAACGGGGTACATTTCTTGGTATTTGCCCACTCAGTTATAAGAATAACGTAAGTGGAATGAATGAGGAGAGAGAAATCCGTAACAGCACATACACTTCCTTTAAAGGCCAGTGATCAATCTGGGTGACTTCCCTACTTGGAAGCCTCTCCTTCCTAGAGATTTTTTTTTCGCATGGTATCTAGTCTTCCTTGGATTAGTTTATGGACACAGCATCCAGTATTCTTACAACCTCCCAGATTTGGCTGTGCAAGAAAGATCTCAACCCAACCTCCCCGCCTTCCCTGGGAACAACCCTTCCGTGTCACCCCCTTCTCCCCATCTTCTTTTAGCACTAAATGTGCCTCAGAGGGGGACCTCCTTTAAGAGCCATCCTGCCTTTACCTCCTATGGTCATTCTGGAGTTAATACCATGGAGACGATTCTCTAGCTAACTCCCAGGAAACCCTGCTGTCAGCTCACAGACTTGACTGCCCCTCAGCCCCCCAGAGCTTCTGCCTTCCTGTTGGGCTCATGGCAGCTACTAAAAATGTGCGGAGAGGTTGAGATGTTGTGTGAGGGGAAAAAAAAAAAAAAAGAAAAATACATCATTGGAGGGGAGTGCCCAGGGCTGGTCTAACTGAAGCCCGAATTTTACACCCAGTTTCCTTGAAGAGCAAAGTCCTGCCCCGGGGTATCCACACAGACCAGCCCCGTAAAGCCAGGGGCTGTGGAGAAAACCTAACTTTCCTTTGGTTTTGTTAATGGGGGACATTTCTGATTTGGAAGGGAGACCAGCAAGCTTAAGATAAAACTTGGCTCGGAACTCAGGGGCTGATTGCGTTTAACTTTGAGTTTTTATCTTTTTCTTATGCAGTAACCCTTCCCTTATTAAAAACATGCAGAGCAGCCACGCCTATTGTACACCCCTCAATGCAGCTTTACAGGTAAGATTAATGGTCGTCCCGAATATGCAGTGGAGGCACATGTCTCCCCCTCTCATTTCAAAATATATTAGCCTCGCTCTAATTAGATATTAAATTTTAATTCCGTTAAACTTTTTTCTTAAGTGCACAAAGCATCGTACTCCCTGGAGGCAAACACATCGGGCTGCTTCAGCATTAGTGGGATGCTTAGCATTTTGAATATTGTGGCAAAAAAATTAAAAGTTCACTTATTAATATTTATCAGCAGTATCATAATTTCCATCCTCTTATTTCAGAATTTCACTTGAGGCAAAAATACCACAAGTGTAATTACTCTAGCACAGCTATTAATGTGCTGGATGATAGGCCACTGTATCACATGACCTTCTATTGTTCACGGGTTTAAAGAGAAAGCAGAGCTTTTTATTTCTTCTTCTAAAGTCTGTTTTAGCATCTTCAGTCCTTGGCCGGGGCGGGGCGGGGGCGTGGCAGAGATCCAGGTTTGGTTCACTTGGTAAAAGTAAACTGTTTTTGTTTAAACTAGAGGGGTGTTGAAGAACACTCTTTAGGTTTCCAGCAGATTGCTCAAGATTACATAAGAAGCATACAGAATGTTTGTTTCCTACTGACAAACCAAGCACTCATTACATAACCAGCATTACCGGGGGATGAAGACACTAGTTTTGAGCAGGAGTGAGTTTACCAGCCAGATACGAGTTACAGGGCAGCCAGCCGAGCCTTTTATTTATCCCATTTCTCAGTGGTCCCAGTTTGAGTTTGCCCCTGCCTAGATTGTTCTAGAAGACAGGCCAAGGGAATCTTGCTACCTTGAAAAAGACATACTCTGTACATAGATTGGATGTATATAATCCCAGGCCATCCCAGACCTTTCCAGCGTGGGTTCTTGCTGGGGGCTTTATCGCCCCAAAATGGGTACTTAGATAGTACAATGTCTTGTGCCCCTCCAAAGGGCCATAACACAAACAAACAGGAGCGTCTTTATAAGGCTCCGTAAGGGGTCAGAGGAAGAGAATGAAAAATGGTTGAGCTACTTGACATTATGGGAACAGAGTGGGTGAAGAGGCAGGAGATCAGGACGGGCACGTGGTTCTCACTACTCCTAGAACAAATATTTATTGAGCACCTAACCTGCCCCCTACACGGTTTCCCAGATCAGTCAGCACAGCCTCACAGCTCCCAACAATAGATGATACACCTTTAACACAGTTTCCGTGCAGAGGCAAATGCACTGAACTTAGCTTTTCAGTAATTATATTTATTTATTTTTAGCCTGTACCAACTTTAATAGGAGGAACTACTTTCTGAGTTTCTGATAATTACTTGTAGTTTACACAGTAACTTTAGAAAAGCAAATGAGAGCACGCTTAGATGCCGCCACTGTAAATACCATTCATTAGTAACTTATTTTCCCTGGAGTCTTGTGAAGTGTGAATTTAAAGGCTGCTCTATCTGGAAGAGTATTAAGATTACGAGCACATTTTACATTCATGAGGCAGAAAGGGAAAAAAAAGCAGTGATCCTCTGGATTCTCTTAACTATGTGACTGATTTAAATTAGTATGCCTTATCATGACAAAACTGTGCATGTTTCTTCTGGAAAACATTTGTTTTTGGCATCCTCCCTCCCCCTTCTCATTTCCAGGGGTAGCCCAAAACGATCCTGTAGTTTTCCAAGAACACTTTATGTGCATAATGAGGTGAGGTGAATAAATTGATATAAATTCATGATTGGAGGAATGGATCTTTTTCCTCTCGTCGAGGACTTTGGATCCACGGTCAGTAGACATTCTCATGTAACTTTCTCTGCTGTGCACATTAAATCAGGATTCTACCAGCAGGCTTTCCTTCCCATTATTGCCCATTTCCATTTTTCAAGACAAGTAAAAATAATAGTGGAACAACATCTTAAAAAGATTACTAGAGCAACATAATGCATGATATACAATATATAAAATAGGACAGCAGAATCCACTACAGAAATAAAACATTGGACGTGAGACAGATTGCATTATGCTCTGAAAAAGTGAAGTAACTAAGGGTAACCGTAAAGCTTCTTATTTATAGACTGCCTTTCCCCCGAGGATCTTAGCATGGTTCGTGTTCCAGGAGCAGTGGTACTTATGGACTGAGGCACCTTAGTTTTTTAGTTTTTTGGGGGGGGGGTTGTTTTGTTTTTTTGGGCAGAGGTGCCAGTTTGATACGAAACCACATACTGTACACAGGACCATTTATATAATGAAGTCCATTTTAAAAATCATACCCCACCTGCTCCTCCGTAGACATCAACGACAAAAACAAAAAAACCACTTTGTTAATGTTTCTAGCCTTGGGTGGGTTGCTTTGATCACTCAACAAAGAAGGTGCAAGAGGCTCTGTGGCCTACCAGGCACCATCCTCCCACTTGGTCATTTTCTTAAAGGGACAAGGCTGGTTTTCCTCTTTCTGGTCTCACCACCGAGGGATCAACAGAAGTGCTTGCCTTTTGGATGCCTTTCACCACCGTGGCTATGGGGCCTCAGCCCATGTTTTAACGACCTTCACCTAGAACACCTCAAGAGCCAAGAAGAACACATCATCCTAAGAAGGTTGCTCTGTCCCTAAGGGTGACCATCTTATACCAAAGAACACCTTCTTACGAACATTTCAGTTTTGTCTTTGCCTCTCCATTTTTGACTGGAGGAGCTGCTTAAAAAAAATAAACAAAAAAAAACCACGCTGTAGAGATAGCCTCACTTGGGCCGCGTTCTGTGTCATGGTGACATGAGAGCAGAACTTCCATGACTGGGAGAGGCATGACCACTGAGTTGTCGCAAATGAAGGCCATTAGGATGCTTGTCCAGCTGCAGTTTGCAAAAAAAAAAAAAAAAAAAAAAAAAAAATTAAAAAAATAATCTGGCAACCATTCTTGCTTTTTGCTCTGCCAAAAAAAGAAAAAATGCTTTATTGCAATTATAAGTGATCTGTTAAAAAAAAAAGTACTTGATGCAAATTATTTAACAAACTGTAGGAGAGCGAAGGAATGTTCAGATTTACTGTTCATCAAAATGAGTTCACCACATTTGGAAATAAAAACAGGATTTTTTCCCCCCCACTTTTTAAAAGCAGGCAGTTATGTAAATCCAGAAGTGGAGAGAAGGGAAATCTGTGGGCTTGCACAGAGCCTGGCTTTGAAATCGTCCATTGGCCGATGCTGTGTTAAGTGAAGACCCGTCACAGGGGCTTGTATCTAAGAAGGCGTTCCTGGCTTTGGAGTTTGTACAGTGAGTGAGGCTGCAGTTGTCGTAATAGGCACATTCCCTGCAGCCCGCTCTGTCTTCATTTTTGGCTCTTTCTTTCTCTCTAGAGCCAGGATTTCTAGAATACTTTGGACTCTTGTATGACTGGCCAATTGAAGTCACCAAGCCAGATTGTCTTGTGATTGTACTTTCTCCTCATTAGGATGGAAAACCAGGCATACTGTAGTCTGCAAGAGGCCAGTTTTGATAAATCTTGGTCTAACTACACTGCCAGTTTTTAAGTCTATCCTCGTCAATAAAATGAAAAGTTACTGGGTCAATAATCTCTACCCAATGAAACAATATGGATACTTTAGTCCAAAGCTGTATTTAATGACTGTCTGCATTTGAGACTGGGTGGTCATTTTATTCAAACACAGGAGGATGGGAAGTGAACAGTATCCCACCACAGACTTCAGGATTTCCTCTTTTCTCCATTTCCACACTTCTGGGCTGACACTCATGTAGAGTGACAGATTTTTTTTTTTTCCTTCAGTCCTAAAATTCCAGCTTGACCAGTCTGAGTCTGAAAGATTGAGGTAACTGTGGGGTAACATCACACAAACTGCACCAAACAGACTCAGAAACCATTAAAACCGAAACGATGGTGGCAGATAAAAATGGACTCCAATTCTATAATCTCTTCCTTTTCTATAGGATCTAAGAGGTAAATGTTTATGGAAGTTCTCATAAGTTTGAGCTGTGAGGCCAGAATAATTGGATCAAATCTTTAATCTCCAATACTGGAGTCATCAAAGTGGATAAAGAAATGAAAATTCCATTATATTTCCCTGTGATCTGGAAATATTCAGTTCCTCCTGAAAGAAGGCATCAGACAGAAAGCTCATTTTAGATAGCCCTGTCTAAACCACGTGACTCTACCCAGCAGGGCTAAATTGAGTCCTCCCTCCCCACCAGCGCTTTGGTCCCAGCTAGCTCTTGGAAACCAAGCGTGGGACATGTGTCGCAAGTCTGCCTTTTAAAGCAAAATCCTTCTCCCCCTGTTAGAAACTTGTATTGGCCAGCCCTACTAAGAACCTAAGCAGAAGATCGTTGACTACACCCGTAATTAACGGCTTCCCTGTCTGTGCTTACCCTACATCCTCATATATTTTCTCTTCGTTGCTAACAGGCTTCAATGGCTGAGAATAGTATACCTCTATACACTACCGCTTCCATGGGAAATCCCACTCTGGGCAACTTAGCCAGCGCAATACGGGAAGAGCTGAACGGGGCAATGGAACATACCAACAGCAACGAGAGTGACAGCAGTCCGGGCAGATCCCCTATGCAAGCCGTGTGAGTACTGTCCACCCAGAAGGTCTCTGCGTGCAGGTCCCAGTCTCCCGCTTCGGTGTGCACACAAGCCCTTCTCGAGCTGCTCTTCATACCTTTTCTGTCATTTCTGCTTTCCTAGAACCTTGGTAAAAGTTTGTGCTTCTGGAAATGTTTAGCTCAGTTAGCACGTAAAAGGACCATTTACTAACTTTCCCATAAAAGCAGTCGGCTTCATGCAGCCCTACAAGTGCACACAGCAATAAAACGGGTGACTCATTTGCTTTTTTTCCCTCTGCTTGGCATCTCAGGCCATTATTTAAGCCACATTACCTTTTCCTCCTAAAATCGGCATGCGTCTCTGTCAGTTTGTTCAACTTGCGGGCACGCCGAACCTAGCAGGGGGAAAAAGAAGGCTTGTTTACTTGGCTGTGTGATGGTCTGAACCGCAAACACAATGCTGAAGCGTTATGACCAGGCATTAATGATGGCACAAATGAAAGGCGGCATGATTTATAGATTGCTCTTAAAATATCAAAAGGAAAATTAATAGGAGCATTATAGCAGCAGACGGCAGTATAATGAGCACCATATAACTGAATGAAGTGATGGGCAATGGTTGTCCCTGCTGAATGTGAATGGCACTAGGACTGGCCCAACGACAGGAGAGGTGTGATGCCTAGGCGGCGCACACCCTCCCTCCGCACTGTGTGTGTGTGTGTGGGGGGGCAGTGCGTGGCAGCAGAAGAGCCCCAACTGGGGCAACTCCCTCTCTGCCAGGGAAAGTTTAAAAGAGAAAAGAAGCCACATTTTTCCAGATGCTTGGATTTGTGGGGGTTGCTCTAGAGGGACAGTCTCTCCCTTGGAGCAAGTATCTGCTCCACCGTTGCCCAATTTAAGGAAGAAACCAACCCAATGTTTGCAGCACTGGCCGTTCCTAGAATAGGCCACTTGTCTACACACTCCTGAATTACTTGACTAGCACCTTAAGATAATTTGAGTGATGGGAATGGAAAATATGACCTGTAGCCACGAGGACCAGAAAGAATTGGCGTCAAAGGACAAGGAAAAGAAAAATGCTGTCGGTCAGGGTAATGAGTGGGTTGGGGGCAATCTGAAATTTGATTATTTACCATTTGAGTTTCTTGCCCAGAGTGTTTTGAAAAGGATCTTAATAATGGAAATAATCATTTTTAATTTATGTGAACAGTCTCTTAGCATTTACTACACAACATTTTAAGAACGTGTTTGTCTTTGACACTGAATCTGCTATGTATCATCCTTTCTAAAGCAGGCTGGTGTTTCTGACTTGACTGTAGTCACATTCGTGTTCATTTTTAAATCATTGTCATGACAGGAGTGTTTAATCGTTATTAAGGAAGTTCAGAGCAGATATAAATTGGTATATAAGGTCCTTCAAGAAATGCTCATTAGAGCAAGTATTTCTGAAGTTATTGAATGGAAGAGAGACTATTTCTCATCATCTTTATGAACTCCAAGGGTTAGCTGATATCTATTCCTACTATTTAGAGCAAAGAATTACTGAAAAGAGAAAGATATTTGGATAAAAACCTCAGGCAACAGTTAAGAATGACGCTAATTTTGCTGTACAAGATAAAGCCACCACAAAGTTAATTTGTTTAACAACTTTGAATTAACCCCCAGTATTACCAGAAACCACATTTCGCAAGCAGTCAGCATAATTTTTAACAAAATGAAGGTTTCGGTTGTGTTTTGTTTGGGTTTGTTTTGGTTTTGTTAAGGAAACCCGACGTAAAGATGTCAAAATGCACACTGTTGTTCAGATCTCCCCGCTTTACACTGTTTGCTAAATATAATTATATGTCAACAGCGTAGTCCCTGTGCCCGCTCTCAGTGTCACAGACTGTTACTCTTTTTGACCCTGTATTTCCATTAAGTGAATTCTGTAATGACATAGTTTTCCTTCTTGGGCAATATGCATTACCCTGCTATGATGCAAATTGTTTCTTAACTGTTCTAGTCTATTGGAATAAATCAAGCCGTAAAGTTTATGGCATGGCTTCGAGAACCTTGTTAGTACGGCAGCCCAGCCACTATCTAGCATTGAAACAAGAGCTCCTCACCCTTTCTGTGCTGCCTCACTCCTACCACATTTTGTTTCTCTTTGGAAACACTAGAAAGTAGCCACGTAATTATGGCTTTGGGGCATTATACTTTTATCCTGATAGGAGCTAACGGAGCTACAAAGCAAAATACTCCATGCTGTGCACACACCCTCCAAACACAATGCCCCTAAACACCAGTCAGCTTTAGTTAAAAACTCTCGTGTTCCCAGAGTGGCTAAACAAAGGAATTACTCAGATGTAAGGAGGGAAATGTGTGCTTTTGCACAGTTATTCATTGGGAACCATTAGGGAAGTAGGAGTTGGGGGGAAAGGTGGGGCAGGGGACAAGGTGCAGGATGGCGCATCGTGCAGTTCCGATTTCTTGGAGACACACGAATGTGTGTGAAGCATCGTATCTTAAATAGTTTGCATCTTACCTGAAATGTATCTTGCTTGGAAATCCATTCTCTTTTATTCTCTGAAGCACCGCAGGCCTGTATGACTGCATTTGCCACACTCAGGGGGATCTGCTGGTATCAAGAAATGTTGTGAAGCTGGATTTCATTTCTCTGGAGTTTTAAGAAGCCTTAATGTCTAACTCAGTTGTGTTGTCAGGTTGTCACACAGATCTTGTCACTTAGTATTTGTTGGGGACCCACTCTGCATTAGGCATTGGGGTGAGCCAGCATGCGTGATAGGGTCCTAACCTGTGTCTTGGGGATGGTAAATAATCTTAAGTGTAGCTGCAACTTTCCAGGGAAAACAAAACCTTCTCTAACGTGAAGTGCCTAGCAAAACATTTGTCAAGAGTGGAAAATTATAAAGCAAGAACTTCATTAAGAATGTTCCATTTCTTCTCCATCCTCCGACCCCCTGTAGCCTTATATCATCTCATGTCATCAAATTCAGGTTTATACATGGAACACTACATCAAAAACTAATGATGTAATGTATGGTGATTAACAGAACAATAAAAAATTTAAAGAAAAAAATTCAGGTTTATAAACCTGAAAAGATTAATAATTCTGATTGTTTAAAGAAGTGAAAGTAGGAAAATGTTGATCAGGGAAACCACATTTGAACGTCAATACAGGGCTAAGTAACGCATAGATACATTTCTAGCCAAATGTGATCAGCAGAGAAGGGGGGAGGTAATTTATGAAGTAGGACTGCTCAATAGTGAAAATATGAGATTCAAACAGGAAGAAACGTTCACCGCTGTCAGTAATCCAAGAACAATTTAAGGTAACCAGAGCTTACTGTATACCTGTTAAGCAACAAAATATTTTTTAAAATGTAACGCTTTGGGGCTGATGAAGTTGAGTCTAAATTGATATCACCCCTTTGGAAATTAATACTATAATAAATCTTGAGAACCATAAAGATGTTTTTGGCCTTTGCTCCCAGAATTTCATTCTTAGAAATTTATCCTGAGGAGGTAAATTAACAGAAATAGAAAGATTAATGGATAAAAGTGGTGGCTGTATTATTCAAAGAGCAAAACAAGGAAAAAAAAGACAATCACAAAATGCCCAGTATTAAAGGACTGCAGAGTCCACACATCTCAGATACCCATAAAAATTACAACTGAAAAAGCTGACTAATCATATTTGTTATGTATACGATATGTAAAAATATGATGCCACACAGGAGAGGATAGGCAAAAACAAAAAAACCTACCTTAATTTTGGGCTTCTGGGTGATTTTTTTTTTTTTAAAGGCATAATCATCAGTACACTTAATTATTCCCAAAAGAATATAGGGGATCCTACAGGGCTGGCTTCAGAGGCATGGTTAGAAGTTTCAATGCTTCTGCCGTTTCCATATTGAAATTCTGATTTTTGAACTGCGTCTTCACTTTTCACTGGGGCTCTGCAAATTACGTAGCCAGTCCTGGGTCTTCCTGTAGAAACAGAGGGAAGTAGGGCCATGAAAAAACTGAAAAAAGGATGGAACACACCCAGGAAAATGCACTGGACTACAACTTCGAGACATTTCGTTTTGCGACTAGTTTTAGGAAGATGGGCACAATTTTTTAAAAGCTCTTTCTCCTGACATCTACCCCCAGACACTCCCTGGGCTGTGCTAATTTTGGAGTCAGTTGGTTTTTTGAAGGTTCACCTCATCAAGGGCAGTCCAAAGCACTCCTGTTTGTTTTTAAATGGTTCAAGTGGCCTTTGGGGGTTTGCATACATCAATTATTTAGGAAATCAGCCATCCCCAGTACCACCTCTTATTACTAATACTTGATAACGTCAATTAAAAAATCCTTCTGCAGCCTGTGCCAGCGATGGGACCATTTTAACTTGAATGGTTCTTTTCCATATCAAAAGGCTTGCAACAGAAAGTAATTTGTATTTGCAAAGGATCAGTTGTAAATATGATTTACGAACAGCATTTCTCAGTTGTTATCGGAGTGGTTTCGCGTGATCCCCCGCAGTCCCCTTCGGGTGAACCGTGTGCTGGGCCATAATGAGGAAGTTGGCAGATCGCGTCACAGGCTGCGGCGTCCTGGTGGCCGCTACCAGCCGGCCCTCTTGTTTTGCCTTGTTTACAGCTGACAGCGTTATTATTCTGATCGGGGCTCTGCCTCCTTATCATATTGTTGTGTTGGGCGAGCCTTTTCCTTTCCGTTTGTGTTTCCTGGCAGGGCTTTTCTCGCCTTATTGACAGTTTGTAAAAATATGCATTAATTTGGAGTTTCAAGCATGTATCATGGTGTCTCTTTGCTGTGTTTGCTTGAAGTTGATTAATGATAGAACCTCGCTTGGGGTCGGTCTCTGGAGAGTTCTTTCACAGGTTCTGCATGTTAACTAGCAAAGCAGAACACACAGCAAGCCATGATTAGCCCAGCCTCCCGCACTCAGTGGTCCCCACAAACCACCATTGTGGTACAGATTCTTATTTCACGTAATGATTTGAAGACTCGGATACCTCTCCCCAGGAAGCCACTGCGGGGCCTGTTACCTGGTACTCAAGGTGTGGTCCTCCTCAGACCAGAGGCATTGCCTGGGAGCTTGCTAGGGATGCAGAGTCTCGGGTCCCACCCCAGACCTGCTGAGTCACACGCGGCTCTTTATTTAACAAGAGCCCAGGGTGACTTGAGTGCACAGGACGGTGTGAGACACACCCCCGGGGAAGAGAGGCTGCTTCGGGCCAGAGATCATCCTAGAGCAGCTCTGCCCAAAGGAACCTTCTGCTATGACAGAAATTTGTCATCTCTGTGCTGCCCCATTGCAACTGAGAAACTCCGTTTTAAATTGCATGAAGTTTTCCTTTAAAGAGTCACACGTGGCTAGTGCCTGTGCTGGGAGACAGTACAGTCCTAGAGTGTGGCTTCTGTTGCCCAAAGCCCCGAATTTGCCGTGGTTGGGAGGGGCCCTCAAGTGAACCTGTTTTCATCTCTTCCAGGCATCCTGTGCACGTCAAAGAAGAACCGCTCGATCCAGAGGAAGCTGAAGGGCCTCTGTCCTTAGTGACAACAGCCAACCACAGTCCAGATTTTGACCACGACAGAGATTACGAAGACGAACCAGTAAATGAGGACATGGAGTGAACGTGTCTGGGCGGGGGCCAACCCCAAGAACGAAGATTGGGAAAAAAAACAAAAACAAAAACAAAACAAAACAAAACACGTCAAAAGTTAGCAGTGAAATTGTTCTCCATTTGTTGTACAGTCTGGAGGATTTTCACTACATTTTGACAACTCTGAAACGTGTTAACTCTTAGTGCCATCAAGAATCCCATTTGGGAGTATTTTTGATTTTTCTACTTTTTGTTGAAAAAAGGAATTTGTACTCTGTGCATTGGATGGACTTGTTTGGTACTTGGGATTTTCCTCTCTTAACAGTCAACATCAGTGTTGTAAATTTGCTAAACTGATTCACTTTTAGCAGCAGACTTTGAACTGCAGTCCTGCCAACGTTGGACACTGAGGACACCCAACTGAGCATGTGCACCTAAGCTGCAGACCAAGCCTCTGCCCAGAATTTAAGGATTCCAATGGACGACCTATTTGCACAGTACTGCATGTTGATTATCACTGCCTTTACTCCTTTTTTTTTTTTTTTGGTTCGTTTTTGTTTTTGTTTTGCTTCCAGTTGGGATGGGGAAGGCCTTTGTGTGTGTATTGGGGGGAGGGGGTTAAAAAGTAATTATCCCGAACTTTTTAATGTATTGCATTTTTTTTTTTTTTTTTCTCTTTTTTTTTTTGCTTCTACTATACCATTTTAAGTTCTGACCTCAGGCCTCCATTTGGGCCCACGGCCTCCTGGAGGCTTCAAGTTTTCTGTACCTTGTGATGAATGTTAATAGGTGTTTTTATTATACAAAAGCTGAATGTCATTTCTCGTTCGTAGTTTTCTGTCACTCATTCCAGTTTCCTTCAGACATAACCACGTTTTCTCCAAAGTCCGAAAACATTCCGTTTTGGTCTTTTTCAAAAAAGGTCCCAAATGCTGCACTCTACACATGAAGGTCCTCTCACACAGACGTGAAGTCCTGCCAGAAAGAGAATGAATGACAGAAAAAAAAAAAAATAGAGACACCCTAGGAACAAT
Organism: Callorhinus ursinus; assembly: GCF_003265705.2. NCBI lineage: Eukaryota > Metazoa > Chordata > Mammalia > Carnivora > Otariidae > Callorhinus > Callorhinus ursinus. The sequence continues at coordinate 26,056,080 of NW_027397077.1, read as the reverse complement.
GCAAATTCATTCCACAAAGCAGTATTGGAGGCGGGAAGGGGGTTGTTTCAAGTTTGGTTTCGGTTTTTTGGTTTTTGGTTTTTGGTGTTTTCTGTTTTGCAGCTACCATTGTGGCTAAGCATTGCCCCAGCACAAGGAAACCTAGGCAGCGCTCCCCCCCACCCCCTAAGATCTCCTACTAGACCCCCAGTGTGGCCGTGGAAGGCTCTTCCTCTGGTGACCAAGTTGCCATGGGCCACAGGCTCACTGAGGTGAAAACCGACTCGGGTTGCTTTGTTTGCAAAATGACCCAAAAAGCTGCCTTCCCTGAGCAACTCTGGTGAAAGTGGTAGCGGCGCTGAATGTAAACATCAGTCCAGGCCTGCTTGGTGGCATTAATCTGTTTGAATGCAAATTAGATTTCAGATTGCATTTGTTATGGAAGTTAATGAGGCCTGAGTTCAGCAATGCTAAAGTGTTCATTTCAAACGTGTGAATTTGGTACTGCAGTTCAGTTTGTTATGCAATATTATCACACCAAGCCAGTATCCAAAACTAACAGAAGACATCGAGGGGGCGGGGGGTGCACGGTGCCCCAGAATGTTTGGAGAAACATACATGGCACGCAGAATGCGACAGTCACCGGTCAGTACAACCTCAGTCCTTAGAACCCCTCAACGCCTCCACTCTGCACCCACTTTCCTGTCATTTATTTATCTAGGACCGTAGCTTTTGTTTTTAGCTTGAGAGCCTTTCGGAGCTTAATTAATTTATATTCTTTGTATTTTTTTTCCTAAAATTACCAAAGATATTACACAAAGGTAAATTATGTTCTCTGTTTTATGCTTTATCTGATGAAGCCAAATATCCTCTTATTGTTGATCAAAGGAGGTGAAAGAATTTAGAGGCAATTGATGAGTTCTAGGCTATTGCTAACCTGAGAAAGAGAACTGCTCCTTCGTCATAGAATAAATTTAGAAGACCAAGTAGGTAATGGAACCAAAGTTGTTACTTTTTTTTTTTTTTTTTTTTCCCTTCTTGTTCTGTACCTCAACAGAGACCAAAACTCATAGAGAGAGGTTACGGGGCTGCTGAAGGTGTTACAGGAGCTAGGGAAGGAGAGGAGTCCCGGCTCAAAACCATGAATGGATGCCACTGCAAATTAGGGAGTAACCAGTAAAGGAGACAGTCGAGATAAAATGGAAAGAAAACAGAAAAGCTTCTACAATGCAACTCAACCACGTAGTACCATTTCTAGAATGTTTTGTTTTGTTTTCCAGAAAGATTGTATGCCACTTTGGTTTTTAGGACCGTGCTAAGATCACCGCATCAATTTTGCTCTGTCTGGGCATTGATCTTCCGGTTTTTTTGTTTGGTTTAAAATATTTTCCTTTTTCCTTCCTTTTTTTCTAATTAGGCTTTGGTCAGCATTTTTCATTTAAAAAAAAAGTAACACTCCCATCCACTCATAAGCTTGGTACAAAAACTTCTTTGCCAGTTTCTTTTGAAGCTTCACTCTGCTTTCTGTATAAAGGGCAGTCTGTGGTCACTCAAGACTTTTTTTTTTCTTTTTTTTTTTTTTAAACTTTTCCAGGCAGCTTCATGATGTGCAGGCAGTAGCCAGACAGGGTCATGGGAAGGGGGCCCTGTGCTTCTAAACTGAGTGGTTGCTGGTTAGTTTGGTATTCAAAAGAGGATAAAAATCTGGTAGATTAGTTCATTCTCAGCATGTGTAGCTAGACATGAGTAAAGATAACAGCATGAGAAACTGTTAGTACGCATACCTCAGTTCAAACCTTTAGGGAATGATGAAAATTTAAAAAAAAATACATTTCACTCAGTTGCACTTAGTCGTATGTCTTGCATGCTTAGTCTAAAGACTGTAGCAAAAAGAAAAAAAAAAGAAAAATTAGATTTTACATATCTTTGCAGGTATCACAGCCCTGCAGAAAAACCAACTGAAAAAAAAATTCTCAGGCTTTACAGCAAGCAAACTTCACTATGATTTTTACAATTCTGATTCTGTATCCCTTGGGGGGGGGGTGTTCCAGTCGCTTCTTGAGGATGGGGTTTATTATGTTGTACATATATTCCTATGTGTCTGTGTGAATCTTTGTCTTTTTTGGGGGAGGGCGGAGGGTGGTTCTTTTTTTAGATATTGTTCCTAAAAAGGAATAAATGCATACACCTGTTTGTCAAAACACCTTTGCTTTTTGTGCAACTGCTTTATATTAACGATACTAAAAAAAAAATAGCTTTGGAAAAAAACTACTGTATGTAATGGGATTGCAGAATATGCTGCACATGTATTTTATTTAGTTATCCTTGCTTTAAGAATATTGGATGACATTTCCTGACATGTGGGAGGGAGAAATTCCCTAACCTTCCCCCCCCCCCCCCCTTTGGTTTTTAAATTGTAACATAGTTGACAGATTTTTTTTTTCTGTTTTCATTGATCAGAGCATCTTGTACAGATTTGTGTGTGTGTGTGTGTGTGTGTGCGCGCGCGCGTGTGTGTGTGAATCTGTTTTTTGATACATTCCTATCCCTTGTGTTTATCCTACCACTGCCCTCCTGGCTATCTTAAACCAGTTCATACATTTGAAAAGAGAAAAAAAAATGCTGTTTTAAAAAAATGTTTTTCTCCTGCTGCAGTAAATATTTTGCATGATGAAATGCCAGGGTCACACTTTCAAAGTTTATCAGTGAAGTAGTGATTAATAATGGGGAGTTGTCAAAGCTATTGAACTTTTTGTATAAAAAAAAAGAAAACTTTACAAGGTGCCAAGATGTAAAGACAATTTGTTACCTTTTTTTTTTTCTTCAAAGAAAAGCGTACCTTAGGGAGACGGTCCCTTGTATCAGGCAGATGCACTGTCAGGGATGAGAATCCATCCTCCTTGTCCCTAGAGGCTGTCCTTGGAAGAGAGTGACGCTGCCCGCAGTGAACCAGCCGTGAGATGAAGCATCAAGGCTACTGTACGTGCAGAGGGACCGCCAGCCTCACGCCCTTGGGACAGCTCAAACACTATTCCCAGCATTCCGTCACACCTAGTCAAGAATACCTTGGATTCTGCACCCCAAATCTGATGGATGTAAATCACTAGCTATTTTATCATGAAAGAAAAAAAGTTAAAAAAAAAAAATATTTCCTCTCCTTTCCACATTCCAGTTGAGCTCCGTTTCCAAGGGTAAAAGAAGAACATGCTCATAAGGATTTTTGAATCTTTGGGGTACCTTTTGGTTCATGGTAGTCCCTCTTGGTATTTTGGATGTTTTTGAATGTCGGCTTCGCTTTTTTATCCTGAGAATGAGACTTAACTATTCTAAAGGCATTTTATGGGCCCAGTGTGGTTCGCACGATCTCTGCTACCCAGAAGCCTCGAGGAAGATGGTCCAGTCTGAGTGTGCGCACGGTGCTTCGTGGATATGTGCTGCCAGGAACGAGAATTTTTTCAGTTTCGTTTTGTTTTGATAAGGCATAAAAGAAACTCATTCCTTGACATCAACTGTAATTCCATCATTCCATGTCTGTGGATACAGACAATAAAAAAAAAAAAATGTTGTGTAGTCAGTACTCATTACTGACATGATAGCATTCTCAAATGCAATAAAAATGCTGGTTGTTCACACTGGTAGTAAAAAGTCGCGACAGCCTAAGTTTCTTTCCCCCTTCTGACCTGCTGATCTTGTATGTTAGGCATATGCCTTCGGTGTATCACCAGCTGCTTCCAACACAGAATTAAAATCAATCTTAACTAAAAGCTTCCATCATCACAGAGGGCTGACGCTCTCATCCTCAGGATTTCAAGTGCTAAGTCTCCACTTAGGGAACTGGAAAACACTGAAAACATAGAGGCTACCTTTTCTCCCGAGGAAGCACACCCTTATTTCTCTTCATCAAATTTTATACAGAAAAAAAAAACCAAAATGTTTAATAAGTAGCATTAAGAGCAAACTAAAATTTCAGAGGAAAGCAATTTCATGAATAATTCATTAAAATTTCACATCTGCAAGATTAGTCATCCAAATAAAATGCTAATGTCAAAAACATGCACCGTCTATAATATTCTCATCAAGACATCTTTTTGCATATAATGATAAATGCTTAGATTAGAACAAATGATTTTACAAAAATATTCTATCAAAAGTATGCTAGATAACCGCATCCAGTACAGAAAACAGTGAAGCTTCGGGAACTAAATATTCCAGAAAAACCATCTTGATTTCGAGATTTGTTTCATTGCATACCTTGATAAAAGAAAAAAACACTGCTATTTGTCTTCAATACTATTATGTCATATATATTCTAAGGATTAATGAGTTTGGGCATCATCTTCCAGTAAAAATTAAATTGGTGTATTGAAAGCAGCACTGGAATTGTCCAAACCGGGGTAACATAAAACCGTTCAGTCTAATTCAGAGCGTAACACAAGCCAAAAGATGACTTGAAAACTAACCGAGCTGCTGCTCCTATTCGGCCGAACACCAGCTGCTGGTGAGGAGCATGTAAGCGTGCTTTCCCAGCATTGTTTTGAAAAGCTTATCTTAGGAAGAAAAAAATTTTTAATACAGGTTTTGCTATTAAGTTGCAAAGTAGTGTCCTCTTTTCATTAACAGTTATGCCACAGTCTAGAAGCCCTCTAGTCTGATAATTAATAAAACATTTGAACCCTTAATTCTCATCTAGCTACTAAGAATATAATATGAGGGTTAATTGAAATTCCTTTAAATGCCAGGCTTAAACATAAATACTGCTTACAGCATATGCATTTGGTAAAATTAAATATGTACACATATTTGAATAAGCTGAAGGACCCAGACCAAGTATGACAATGCATTAGGGAAGATGTTGCTGGTTGGTGTCTAGTACCTTTTTCACTGGATTTCTGGAATTCTTCTGAAGCAGGAACATCCTCCTGTACACATTCATTTAAGGCTGGTTGCTCAGGTAAACGAGGCAGCAAGCCCATGCTGCCCAAAATATATATTCTTCTTTTAAATGGAGGCCTTTATATAGAAAATAAGACTCAGACGAATTTCACATCAACACAAACAGCTGCATGATATTAACGATCTCCCCCCTCCCCCCCCCCCCCCCCCCCGCCAATAGACCAAAACAAAGTGTAATTAGTCTTCCTTACTAGATTTTGTCTTCTTTGGTATTACATATTCACATAGAGGGTAGTAATCACAATTTATCTTTCATCTTCATTGTAGTTGAGTCAAATAAAAGTATTCTTTATTAAAATAAGGTGAAGTTGGGTCTCAAACCTTCATTTAAGGAACTGATTGATGAAAGGTTTAATACAGAATTCACACTGGAGGGAAATTAAATTACATACAAAAACACTGGTTTAACTGGGACAATATTTGGATTAGAAAGCCAACACTCTAGATATAACCTACTTTTATTTATTTTTAAACAAGCTTTTATTTTTTAAAAAAACAAAACCCTTTGTCGTCTTATTTCCACTCTGATTGTAAAATGACATTCGATGCTTAATGCCATATATATATTTGAAATGATCAACGGTCTTTTTTTTTTTTTTTTTGGCTTATACCAAGAATATAGGGAGGAGAAAAAGACAAGCTTCAAGTTATAATGTTAATTTGAAGGTAACCGGCCTTTCAAGAATTAATTTCAGCCAAAGCAATAATCATTATTTACCAGCTTGTGACATTTTTATCACTCATCATATTAGCAAATTTCCATTGAAAATGCTAAAATGGTTCGTCATAAGGCAGATAACTGCTCTAGCTGTAAAAATGACCAACACAAGTGCCGGTACTCAAACATTAAATTATACTGTAATTAATAAAGACAGTTAAACTGTCTACTAGCAACAGCAATTTAGGTAACCACATTTGATCGGCTATAAATTGTAAGTACATTAAAATTCCAGAAATATTAGCAATATGGATTACTTGATGGAAGTCAGTGCTGATCACCAACTCCCCCCACCCTTTTTTTTTTTTTTAAACACCGGAAGCATAGGTCAGGTTGACCACAAATCCGTGGGCGAAGATCAGGCCTTAGCACTTTTAATCTTGTGAAACAAGCAATTACAAATAGTCGCATCGATTTGTTAAAAAGCTTTAGGTGACATAAATTGTTTTCCTGTTTAGCTTATTGCTCTGATACATAAATGTCACCGAGGCCAGTATTAATTAGGGCCATGGAAGAACACAGGGTGGCTTCCAGTGAAGAATTTGTCCGTCCTTTCGAGAACGTTCTCTAGAGCTGCTCTTACCGCACCAGTTTTCATGAATGGCAGAGAGCGGGGGGGAAGGACAACTATTTTGTCATGTGAAGTCTTTAATACCAGCCAGCTTCATTTTGGGTTCTGAACTGTATGACAGGATTTCAGACTTGCTTTATTGCCATCTGACAGAAAGCACCACATTTTTAAAATATCTTTTAAATAGAGTAATATTTGCAAGGCATTTCAGCCCCTGGAAAGCTAACACTTCTCCCTTCATAATATATAGTACTATATGTGTTTCCTTGGGTTGCTATTTCCACACTTAAAATACAATTTTAAATGGCTTGTGCGTGTTAATTGACTTAACATAAATCAAATGTATCATATATACTTTCTTTAGGTTGGCATACCACTTAGAAAAATACGTTAGATTCTGGGAGGAAAAAAAAAAGTCGAGAAAATTTATTAAATAGAAGTTTTCACTGTAATAGAATATTAACATAAGCTAATGCTCATTTGCCATTAAGCTGATCCTTTTTTTTTAAACATACACATGCTTTTTATTATTTTGCACTCAAGCAAAAATTCCACATTCACAGACTTTCCATCTAGTTGGGAATGTCTCTGGCAGGAAACTCATAAGAAATCCTGACCTCCAGAAAGACAGCAGACATTGTCCACGCTGAGCGTGAGCCCCACTAGGCAACAAAGGCAAACCCACTCCTAAACCGTAAAGTACGAGAGCTAGTCAACAGTGTGGAATTGGGAGAAACAATTATTCCTGAAATCCTTCCTCACTGCTACTCCACAAGTGCACAGATGAAAATGTTTGATTTGCAACATAAAAGGTTCATTAATTACCACTTGAATATTTAAAGCTATTTTGCAGTCTAACAGAGATAGATAAAGGCAGTGAATTAAAACCTCTAATAAAATTGTAAAAATATTTCGGTAAGTTTACCCGTGTTATGATTTAGGGAGAGATTCAAGCATTCTCACAGAACAGAATCTCAGCAATTCTCAAGTGTGTATTTCAAGGAAGGAGCTAAGTGTCCTGGGAATAATGTTTCTCACTTTCAAATGTTTACTAATAATTTATTTTCAAATCAAGCTTGCTACTTTAGGACTTTATGGATGAGGGGGAAAATTAGTCAAAGTAGTCGGAGCACTGTATGTCTGATCCAGAAATGTAAACACTTGCACAAGTATTCAAGTAGGCTGAAGGGTTTTGTAGCTGTCACATCAAAGTGGTAGTTTCCTGCCCACAAAATGCATCAAGTCTTACACAGCATAGCAGTCCCTCCCAAGCATTGGATTTCTCTACCTAGAATCCAGTATAGCGTATCTCAGTGTTTGGATCCCAGGACCCTTGAAGTAGACAGCTCCAAGCTCACTCTTTGAATCAAATGCAAGAGAATCCAAATGCCAGATTACCATCTGAGCCCTGACTCTAAACGGCCTGGGTTACCTTGACAAGTCACTTCCTTTCTTTGGTCCTACCTTTCCTCTTTCTGTTAACGGAGGACATTTAAGCCCATGACAAAACAGTTTCCTTCTAATTTTAAAATTCTAAACATTTAATAACATGTTCCCCTGTAGGGACTTTCTTTGATGAAATCTCTGGTCTCAGCATGAGAGGGTTCGTGTGGCACTCCATATTTCACCAATATTGTAATAATTGTCTAATTGAACTCTGCCTTGTAGCATGCCCCGTTAGGAACAAATTTCACTAGCAGGCACGCATGCCTCCATCCATCCACCCACCCACCCACAAATAAGCATTAAACGACCTGCTCAGACTCAACACTGGATATACAACTGGAACTAAGGTAAACACAGCCTTGGCCTCATTGTACCCAATGGGTCACTGGGAAGAGAGTTCTTGAACGCTAAGGTGCCCTATAATGCATGAGTGCTAACAAGAAGGGAAGTACCAGAGTACATAGGAATATCACTGAATTGTGCTAGGGACAATCAGGGAAGCTTCCCAGTTTAACTGGAACCCAAAGGGTGAGTAACAGTATGCCAGCTAGCAGGAATCAGGGAAAAGATCTAAGCCCAGGCAAGAAAGCTGCAGTGTCAGAGGAGAGGCATGGGGCTTCCCAGCAGTGTTAGTGAGAAATTTACAGAAAAGAGAACTAAATAAAATCATCTCTGCAGTTACCATGTATCAAGCAGATGGTAAACTCCTAATTCTAATCCTTAAAGGATCCAAGTGCTGTGCGCAAGTCCAGCTTGGTAAATCCTGAGGAGGTGGTGCTAAATCAGTTTCACATTCAGGTGAGGACGCAGGCTTCTCTCTAGGCTCCCTTCCAGCCACACTGGCCACGCCGTGCGCTTCCTGGGCACCGAGCCCACTCTGCCTCCAGGCTCAGTGTTTCTATTCCCTTTGGAGTGGATGTTCTTTTCCTGGCTCTCTGTGGGCCTCCCATCCTCCCTCCCTTCAGAGGTCACAGCAGAAAGGACTTTCCCGACCATACATTGTAAATGGCACCCTCACTGCCCACTCGACCCTCCACATTCCATATGCCCTTGCCCACTTTATTATTTCCATTGTGCTTAGCACCTCCCAACATCATGTATTCATTTGTGTCTTTCACATGACATGTCTCCCTCCAACTTGAAGGGCAGAAACACTCCCTGTATGGTTTGCTGCTGCCCTCCCATCCCCCAGCGTGAGGACCACAAGTGGATGCTCACATTTGCAGAGTGAAGGAAGCAGTGTCACCCTGCGGGGAAGGATGGAGGCAGCCTGAACACCTGCAGTCACTCATATTCCGCAACCTGCTGATATCAAGCCTCCTACTCTGTTTCAACACCAGCCAAACCCAGTATCACTTCTATGATTCTCACACCAAATGTGCAAGGTAGGAATGGTCAACGGCATGTTACATATGACAACACTGGGGCTTCCTCAGGGACACACTCTAGGTCACGTCCGTGGTTTACTGTAGAGCCCACAGATGAGTGCTGGTCATGCCACCTGCCTCCAAAGAGCCTCTCAGTGATCTTATATAAAGGTAGCAAATATGGGGCACCTGGGTGGCTCAGTCGTTAAGCGTCTGCCTTTGACTCAGGTCATGATCCCAGGGTCCCGGGATCGAGCCCCACATCGGGCTCCCTGCTCCGCGGGAGGCCTGCTTCTCCCTCTCCCACTCCCCCTGCTTGGGTTCCCTCTCTCGCTGTGGCTCTCTCTGTCAAATCAATAAATAAAATCTTAAAAAAAAAAAAGTAGCAAATATACTCACGTGATCACCTAGCTGTAAGGTAGAATCACTGATGTTCATTTTTAGGATATTACAAAGCAGTCAAATAATGTGTAGAAAGCCATTTAAATGTGAACCTCATACAGCCAGTGGAGCCCCGTATTAAATACAGTGGCAGGAGAACAATGCCTGGCTGTAGAAAAAAAAAAAAAAAAAAAACTCAATCGACTGTGCATCACAGGGGCTTTCTAAGACTTGCCTCACCTCTAAGAGGTCTAACTCTGCTCCTGACCGAATGGTGAATGGCCCTATACTTTCCTTAGGTCTTTCTAATGAGGTTCGTTAGAAGTCTTTCTAGTAGGGAGATAATCACCTATCTAGAATCCCTTCCAGGTGTCTCTGGAGAAGATGCTAGAGGAACTGTGAGCTCCATGAGGACAAGGCTCACTCTGTCTTGTTTCCTGGGGAACCGCCGTGAATGTGCTTGCTGGGGAACGAGGTCAGAAGCTGGAACACACGGGGCTGGAACCGGAGCCACAGAGATGGGGTTTCAGTATCCCTGACTTCCTGGTGCCTGTATGACAATGGGCAAGTTACTTAAACCTCTCTGAGCCTTAGTGAACACTCTCACATGAGAGGATAGTTCTAACGACAAAGCAAAATGGTGTATTACGTAACAAGTAAGCCACTGGACGGATTCTTAATAAATGGGAGAGTGTTGAGGAAAAACAGACTCAGTGCCTGGCCTCGTGTCTTTTACACTCCAGCTGGGGGCCAGGACTTAATCTAATAACTTCAAACAGAAATAGAAAATTCCAAATGTCACAAGAATGTGGGCTACACAGATGTGCTTTTTGAGAGGGCGAGTTGAGGGAGTATGTCTGCGAAGGGGAGAGACTGAGTAAAGACCTGAAAGGTAAGAATCAGTGAGGCGGACTGTTCAGGACTTAGTTCACCAGCATTCATTTCCTTTCTTCAAGTAGAGCACTCTCATTTTCCTTTGGAGAAGGCACCGCCTCCCACCCTGTCAAGGATGCTTCAGCATCAGCCCCTCCACCCCCCTGCTCAGGGCACATCCCCAGACTTCAGTCGTCTTTTGTACTCAAATAGTCCTCATGAATGAACCAAGGGGTTGGGGGCGCTTCACAGAGGGGACAGCATGCGGGAAGGCCCTAGGGCAGAAAAGAGCATTCCAAGTTCAAGAATCTGGAGGAAGATCTGTAGGTCTGGAGCTCCAAACGTGAGGGGAAGCATAGTTCAAGACAGAGGCAGCGGCTGGACCAGCCGTGATCATGGCTGCGTGACAGTCGCGTGACACGTCAAAGCCATGTTCTAAATTCTTCTTCTGTCATTTCGCAGACAAAATAAGAGAAAAATGACATCTTTTGGGGGCTAGAACGGAGGCCAAATTAGTGTTTTGTGCTCTCACCACGTCCAATGTAACCCAAGATGCCAAAAAGGGAGAGTTTCTTCAGGTCACTGGAAAATGACTTGGACAAATTTTATATCATTTGTCTCATTTTTTTTTTTTTGATCAAAGGGAATTTGGCTTCAGGCTTGACTGAATGCAAGGCTCAAATGTAGAATCACAGCTAAACAGAGAGAGGGGTCACTAACACTTGAACACAGCTTTCCAAAACTGGGGGTTTTTCCAAAAATGTGTTCCTAGTCTCCAATAAGCATGTCAATTAAGAGTACGAAAGATGCTAAAGAAGAGAACAAGTGGAGACACATAAAGAATTCTCTTCCTTCCTCCATCCCACCCCCAAACACTGCATTTCCCTGTGTATGAACCTCACAACTATATGGTAGTGTCACTATTTCTGTTCAGTGTCCAATTCTGACTAATTGCTGTCCATGGCATCCCAGCTGCTCAGTATTTTGAATACTGCCCCTGTTTTCCTCTGTGTGATAGGGAAGTTGACCATAGGCATTGCTTTATCTGTAAACCCTCAATAAATGTCCCCTGCTCTCACCATCGGAGAAGTCTAGGGGAGGACTCTGATTGACCCAATTTGGAGTACCCCCTCATCTCCCAGGCAATCATGATGACCGACAGCAGGAAGGACATCCTCCACCTGGCCATGCCTAGGAGATACAGGTTTGCCAGACTCACCAGAGTCACAGTGAATAGGTTAAAACTATTCACTCTAAAAAACAAAGTCGTGCTGGGAAAGTCAAGACAACCACTGTCTACTGCCCCCACGAGTGTGCTGAGCATTGTGTGGAGTTCACAGCAGTAAAAGACATACTTCCCAGCCCTGAAGTTGCTCATAACCTAGTCACACCTTGGAGACAGATCATTTATCTAACAAGCAGTTTTACTGAAGTGCCTACTGTGTGTCAGATATCGTTAGGCTCCGGGGATTTAGAGGTAACAAAGCAGAAAATAACCCCTGCCTCCTCAAGTTTCCTTCCTAGAAAGGGGAAACAGACCATACATAGTAGATTAGATGCTGATAAGTGGTTGGAAGAAAAAGAAAGCAGGGCAGTGGGACAGCACCAAGTAGAGGACTGGTGGGGTGATGGTGACAGTAAAAGCCTCAATGATAAGTGAGATTTGAATAAACATCTGAAGGAAGCAAGTCAAGTAGATACCTAGCAGAAAAGCATTTTACCTAGGAGGAACAGAAAAGGCAAAAGCTGTGAGGCTGGAGCAGAGAGAGTCAGAAAGAGGGTGGTAAGAAGCCAGGACAGAAAAGTAAGGAGCAGTAGATGATGATATGTATCAATGGCCTCATTATGGAGACATTCGCTTTTCTTCTCAGTGAGATGGAAGCCATGGGAGGTTATGAGCATAAGCATGGCATTCAATGACTTGGGTTTAAAAGGATTCCTTTGGCTGCAGCATTATAAATGTAGGGAAGCAAATGTAGAAGCAGAGGGATCCATTACAAGAAAGACTGGTGGCTAAGACTAAGGGGCAGCAGCAGAGACGGTGAGAAGGGGTTATATTTTGAAAATAGAGCAAATGGAACTTGCTGCTAAATATGGTGTCCAACATGAGAACTAAGAAGGGTCAGTGGAGAACCCCAGTTGTTTTTGTGGGATAAATATGAAAGGATAGAGTTGTCACTTAAGAGGAACAGATGTATGATAATAGCAGAAGATTTTTCTAGACTTTTAAACTCAGAACCTTCCCAGTCATCTACTTGAGATGCTGAGTAGGCCCTGACCAAAGGAGTCTGCGGGTAAGGAAGAGGTTGGACACGGATATGTGCAGGAGTGTGTGTTAGGGGAAGGAAAGAGTAAATGGTATTTTGGTTTCAATAACACAGAGAAGATAGAAAACCTTGTCCCATGAAAACAGAATCTAATTTGGAGAAATTACATCGTTTGGACTCAATGAAGTCAAGAGTTTGGAGATCCAGCTCAATAATTTTTGCACCAACATTAGATGACTTAACTAACGAACTTAAAATTGATGTCTTTGGGGGAAAAGTCTCTTATGCTAGCCTTGAAGGAAAGGAGATTTAGTAACTACTTAGTGCTAAATTAAGTTCACAAAAGAAAAATTTTAATTTCTATCATGAGAACTAGAGAAGTGTGTGTGTGTGTGTGTGTGTGTGTGTGTAGAGAGAGAGAGAGTGCGCCAGCAAGCATGTTGTTTATATATAAACAACTTCTAACCTTGAGTATCATTTCCTGAGTTGGACATTTTCAAAGAGTTACTAATTTAAAAATAAACATTTTCAAAACGATCAGTTCACCCCAGTTTCATTCTCTCTCTGAAGTCCTTCCTTAATTACAAAACCTGCATAACCCATTTCCTTTGGTGTGCAAAAAGGTGTGTAATTAAACCATCAGCATAATACCTATCTCCATGTAAAACCCGCACTTATGAACTTTAACTGCTGAATAAAAACTCCTATTACATGACCATTAAGTATTATGAATAAAGCAAGTCATGGTAGGACTTGATTAATTTTTATGCACTATGGATTGTGTCTAGAAGAAATTTGATTTTGGTGGGTCTTCTCCTAGGCAACCCCGCAGACTTTGATGGCTTCACCTCAGAAAAGGCATGTGCTGAATTGGCTCAGGGAAAATGAGTCTGACCTCACTGTGGACCTAAGCTACTCTTGGGGTGACTCTGTTCAGGAAGAAATCTCAGACCACACTGATAAATAAGCAATGCAGTCAGCATTGGAATGAAAGGAAGTGAGGGCAATGGGTGGGCAGGAAAAAATAGTTGATTCCCTTCAGTATTAGTTTCCAAAGCTAACATCTGTTTAGATTAATACACATTTTAACTTTTTAGGTTAATACATAAAAGCCACAGTTTGAGACCTAAGTGTGCCATCTGGAATTCTAAAAGTCACCAAATTGTACACCAGGGGCTGGGACTCGGAGTTTCTTGGTTTTGACTTTGTTAGGGAAAATGAAGATTTGTGAATGGTATCTCAAAATCCCCAAGAGACTTTATTTTATGAAACTCTGAGTAGAGAAGTAACATGTAAAAGCAGTGTCTTCAACCAAAAAGAATGGAGTTCTACCAGCAAGAAGAAAGGAAAATTTGGAGTGACAATAACTACAACTTAGATGACTGGGTCTAGAAGTGCCAATACAGTGTCCCTGCTGGGACAGATGTCAGAGACCCCAAATAAGAATAAAAGGATGCCCAAATGGAAAGAACCTAAGTTAGGTTTCCCAGGGCTAACTCAGAGACAAAGGATCCCATATCCAAATAGAATGACCAAAAGATAAAATGAGAAAATGGGGGTGCTAGCAGATGGCCTGAGAAGACCCTGGGAGGGTCCTGGTACTTGGAGTGGTAGGAGAAGCATGGGAAGTATTTCCATGACCTCCTTTCCATAGGGCCTCAGGAATGGATAGGAGCCAGAAACCAAGGGATTTAATGTAGTAAGGTAATAGTGCCAGAAACCAGATAGTCTGGAGAATGGTTAACACAGGTATATGCAGAGATAGCCTCCCCTGAGCCTTCTCTTCTCCTCTTCTCCCTCTGTATCCTGAAATATACAAAATCCAAACTAAGGGAGTCTACTCTTAGAGAACATCAGTGTCCAAAGTGGAAGTACAAGACAATTCTGTGAGAGATTCAGGTGGTAGAGCGGTGGAAAAAATGGTAGGGTCAAGCCCAAGAGATTCTAATGCTAGAGAGTCAAATACCCTTCCCCTCCCCGAAAGGAGGGAGGGGGAGGGAGGGAGGGAGAGGGGGAGGGAGAGAGAGAGAGAGAGAGAGAGAGAGAGAGAAAAGCAAGCAAGCAAGCAAGAAAGAGAGAGAGAGAGAGAGAGAGAAAGAAAGAAAGAAAGAAAGAAAGAAATAGCACAACATGCACCTAATAACATGGCCCCCCAAACATATTGGGCAACAACTAGAGTTACAGGACGAGATAGACAAAACATTGTAAATAAATGTGATATACTCTTCTCATAATGCATTGAGTCAATTGGAAAAAACTCAGCACAAATGTGGAACATCTAAATGAACTGATTTGTAGGTTCAAGGTAATTGTGTATGAAGAGAACTGTATGCCAAACAAAACCATGCATTTCTTTAGTCCTACCTGAAAAATTCCTCAAATTGGTATTGATCAATTAGCTCTAGAGTAAATAATACTCAGGCATTTTCTAACAAATCTTAAAAGCCAGACTCTAAGAGAGATAACTATTTCTGAGTAACTTAACTTCAGCCCAGAATAAATCTCAAGAATGTTGGTAGGATTAAAAAAAATATCCAGTACCCAACTAGGTAAAATTCACAACACCTGCTAGCCAATAAAACATTATGAGGCATGAAAGAAAGCAGAAATATAGGACCCATATGAGGAGGAAAAACAAAATCAAATTCAAACTGCCCCAGAACTACCAAATATATGTGAGTTTTTATAGTTATTATAGTTATATAGTTTTATAGTTATTATAACTATATTCCCTATCTTTAAAAAAGCTTAATTGAGACATATATAAGATATTTTTAAAATCCCAAATTGAACTTCTAGAAATGAAAACTACAATGTCTGATTGACAAATACAGTGGAGAGGGATGATGGCAGTTTAGACATTGTAGAAGAAAAGATTAGCAAACTTGAAGTCATAGCAATAAACACTATCCGAAATGAAAAACAGAAGAGAATAAAAAATAAAAATAAAAAAGAATGAATGAATGAAGAAAGGGAGGGAGAAATTAAAGGAGGAAAGAATGAGTAGATTAGAAAAGTGCACCAGGGATCTGGGGGACAACATAAATAATATACATGTAAATGGAATCTGCAGAGGGGGGAGTAGAGTGTAAAATTTTGAAGAAATGACTGATTTTTTTTTCCAAATTTGCTGAAAACTTTAAGCCTGTAGTCCAAGAAATTCAGTGAGCCCCAAGTATTAGAACCATGAAGAAAACTAAACCAAGCAAAATTATGATCAAATTGCTTAAAAAGAGTGGCAAAGAAACTCTTAAAAGCAGCCAGAGAAAAACCTCACATTTTGTAGAAGGGCAATGAATGACTACAGGTTTATCCCCACTGGAAACAACACAAGTAAGAAGACAGTGGAGTAACATCTTTAATATACTGAAATGAACAGTCAACCCAGCATTCTAAATCCAGAAAAAAGTCTTTTAAAAATGAATATGATTCCAGCCTTGATTTCACCTTAATTTCTAGTCTCAAGAACTGTGAAAGAATAAATGTCTGTTGTTTAAAAAAAAAATGAATATGAAAGAAATACTTTGCCAGACAGACAAAAGCTGAAAGAATTCATCACCAGCAAACCTGCTCTACAAGAAATGTAAAGGAAGTCCTTAAAGTAAAAGAAAATATTAACAGGTGGAAACATGGATCTATATAAAGAAATAAAAGGTGCCCAAAATGTAAAAATCAGTAAACATGTAAGATTTTTAGATTTAAATTTCTTTAAAACAGAATTGATAAATTAAACAAAAACAGTAACAATGTATTGGGAGGTTTATAACACACATAAAAGTAAATGTTTAACAACAATAGCACAAAGGTTGGAAGACAAGAAATGGGAAGTGTACTATTATACAGTTATAATAATATGAAGTGGTGTAATGCAAACTTAAAATGGGCTGCTGAGTTGTACTTGTATTAATCCCAAAGTAATGACTCAAAAAATTAGAGAGTTTTAGCTAAGAAGCCAACAAAGGAGATAAAATAGAATCCATAAAAAAAAAAAAGTCCAAAATAAGGAAGGAAAAAAAAAAAAAAGGAAAAGAAAGAACAGATGGCAAAGATACAACTCAAATAGCAAGATAATAAACTTAAATCTAACCATATTGACAATGACTTTAAATGTAAATGGTCTAAATACTTCAATTAAAAGGGAGAGTTTGTCAGGTTAGTAAACAAAAGCAATGCCAACCAAATGCCGTCTACAAGGAGCAAAATTTAAATACGAAAAGCAAATAGGTTAAAATGGTGAGAAAAGATAGACTATATTTAAAAGGAAGCTAAATAAATGAAAGATATACCATATATAAAAGAAAGCTAGAGGGGCTATATTAAGTAGATTTCATAGCAAAAAAATATTAGCAGGAATAAAGAACCATAATGATACTCATTAAAAGGGCATAAAAATCCTCAGTATTTATGCACCCAATAAGAGAACTTAAAAATACACAGAGCAAAAGCAGATAGAGCCACAAGGTGAAATAGAAAATTCCAAAATTATAGTGTGAGATTTCATTAACTCTTATTGATAGAACAAGTACACAGAAAATTATTAAGTTTCCCTGCCTCACCACTCCCAGATGCTGGACTCAGCTGACACTGGAGCCCCATAAGCACCCTTGCCCTGGGAGTGGGGGGATGGGTAGCCCTGCACATTAGAATGCCTATAAGGGTTCAGCCAAACCTCAAAGTCAGTCATGCTGGGGGCAAACCTCACATACTGTGTGCCTGAAACAGTCATGGCTGAGCCCCTCAGCTGAACAGTTGGGAGCTGGCCACACCTAGCAGCACCCTGTAGCAGTCACAGCCAGACCACGCAGACAGCTGCACTGGGACAGACCAGCACACCAGTAAGATCACAGCAGTCACAACCCAGGCACAACAGGAGGGTGTCAGTAACCCACAGAGGGGTCGCTTCTGGGCATCTGGTGCAGGTGACTGGGGAGTTCGCACTACTGTGCCACACAGGACACCTTCCACATAAAGACACTCTTTCAAGACCAGAAGACTTAACCGATGTCTGTGCTATATAGAAACTAACACAGAGACAAAATGAGAAGACAGAGGAGTATGCTCCATACAAAAGAACAAGAAACTTCAGAAAAGGAACTAAATAAAACAGGGACAAGCAATCTACCAGATGAAGATTTCAAAGTTGATGTCATAAAGATGTTCACCAAACTCAAGAGAAGAATGGTTGAGAACAGTGAGAACCAAAAGAAAATACAAAAATAACCAATCAGAGATGAAGAATACATTAACTGAAGTGAAAAATACACTACGGGGAATCACAGCAGAAGAATGGATCGGCGATGCCAAAGACAGGATACTGTAAATCACCCAATCAGGAGTAAGAAGAAAAAAAGAATTAAAGAAAAAATTGAGGATAGTTTAAGGGACCTCTGGGACAACATCAAGCCTAATAACATTTGCAGTAAGGAGTCCCAGAAGAAGATAATACAGAAAAAACTATCTGAAGAAATAATGACTCAAAAGTTCCCCAGCAGGAAAAAGGAGACAGACATCCAAGTCCAGAAAGCACATAGAGTCCCAAATGAGATGAAACCAAAGCGACCCACACCCAGACATATTATAATCAAAGTGCCAAAGGTAAAATTCTTAAAACCAGCAAAAGAAAAACAACTTGATATATACAAGGGAACCCCCCCCCATAAGACTCTCAGTTGATTTTTAAGCAGAAAATTTACAGGACAGTATATTCAATATATTCAAAGTGCTGAAAGGAAAAACAAAACAACAACAAAAAAACCCTTACAACCCAGAATACTCTACCTGGGCAGACTATTACTGAGAACTGAAGAAGACGAGAAATTTCCCAAATAAGCAAAAGCTAAAGGAGTTCACCAACACCGAACTGGCTTTACAAGAAATGTTAAAGGGACTCCTCTAAATGGAAAAGAAGAAACCATAATTACAAATAGGTAATTTATGGGGAAAAAACCTCACTGGTAAAACTAAAAATATACTAAAAGTAGTGAATCAACCACCTGCACAGCAAGTATAGGTTAAAAGACAAAAGTAGTAACATCAGCAAGACCTACAATCAAGGGATATACAAAGTAATAACATGTAAAATCTGTCAGAATCATAAAATATGGGGGGAGGATAGAAACGTAGTGCTTTTAAAATGCACTTGAATTTAAGTGCCCATCAACTTAAAATAGATTGCTATAGGGCGCCTGGGTGGCTCAGATGGTTAAGTGTCTGCCTTTGGCTCAGGTCATGATCCCAGGGTCCTGGGATCGAGTCCCACATCGGGCTCCCTGCTCCTTGGGAGCCTGCTTCTCCCTCTGCTTCTCTCTCTCTCTCTCTCTCTCTCCCCCCTTCTGACTCTCATGAATAAATAAATAAAATCTTTTAAAAAAATAGATTGCTATACACATAGAATATTATATATGAACCTCATGGTAACCATACAGCAAGCATCTCTAACAGATACACAAAAAATAAACAGAAATCCAAACCTAACACTAAGGAAAATATAAAATCACAAATGAACAGAACAAGAAGGAACAAAAAAGAACTACAGAAACAACCAGAAAACAAGCAACCAAATGACAAAGATTACTTTATATTTACCAATGATTACTTTACATGTAAATGGACTAAATGCTCTAATCAAAAGACACGGGGTAGCTGAACAGATTAAAAATCAAGACCCATCTATATGCAGACTGCAATAGACTCACTTCAGATCTAAAGGTACACACAAACTGAAAGTAAGGACATAGAAAAAGATATTCCATAAAAATGGAAATGAAAAGGAAGGTAGGGTAGAAATATTTTTATGAGACAAAATAGACTTAAAAAAAAAAAAGACTGTAAAAAGAGACCAAGAAAGGCATTACAAAATGATAAAAGGATCAATCCAACAGGTTATAACATTTATAAATGCACCCAACATAGGAGCACCAGGTTTTACAAAGCAAATATTAAGAGACCTAAGGAAAGAAACTGACAGCAACAGAATAATCGTGGGGGACTTTAGCACCCCACTTACATCAATGGATAGATTATCCAGACAGAAAGTCAATAAGGAAACTTTGGCCTTCAATGACACATTAGACCAGATAGTCTTAATAAATATATACTGAACACTCCATCCCAAAGTGGCAGAATACACATTCTTTTTGATTGCATATGGAACATTCTCCAGAAAAAGATCACATGTTAAGCCACAAAAGAAATCTCAATCAATTTAAGAAGACTGAAATTGGAGGAGGAGCAAGACGGCGGAGGAGTAGGAGACCTGGATTTCGTCTGGTCCCAGGAATTCAGCTGAATAGGGATCAAACCATTCTGAACACCTACGAACGCAACAGGAGATCGAAGAAAAGAATAGCGGCAACTGTCTGAACAGAAAAGCGACCACTTTCTGGAAGGGAGGACGTGCGGAGAAGTGAATCCGAGGTGATATTCGGGAGGATAGACGGCAGGGGAGGGGGCCTCCGTCGGCCGCTTCTGGCAAGTGATAGAGCCGCGGAGCACAAATTCGGAACTTTTAGAAGTTGGCTCTGCTGAAGGACGTTGCTCCAGTGGCCAAGCGGGGGGTGGAATCCTCACGGGACAGTGTGGTCTCAGGACCCTCGGGGTCACAGAAAGACTGGGGGTGCCTGAGTGCGCCAGAGCTCCCAGGTATCAGAGCGGGGAAGCCGGCTGCAGAGACGGAACTGAGGCGCGGGCTCTCAGCTCAGGGTTGCCATAAACTGTGATCCGCGGCCCAGTCCGGCCACCGCTCCTCCAGCAGGGACCCAACAAGCGGCAGATCTAGGGAGACTCCCCTTCCACCCCCGGGAGGAGCGGCGCGGGAGCGCACCGCAGGGATCTGCTGGGTTTGGAGATTCCACACGGGGTCGGGTGCCAGAGATAGCAACGCTCGGTCACAGGCCGGGTGAGCACGGAGAGCAGCCGGAGACCAGGGAGATGGGAGTGACTGACTGCTTTTCTCTGGGGGCGCACTGAGGAGAGGGGCCCGGAGTTCTTGGCTTCTCTGGGAGGAGATTGGGAGGCCACCATTTTCACTCTCATCCTCCAAAGCCTAACCGAGAGGTTGCAGGGAACAAAAGCTCCCGAGAGCAAACCTGAGCAGCTTGCTTAGCCTGGACCCGGCAATGTGGAGCAATTCCGCCTCCAGCAAAGACATTTGGGAACCACGGCAACAGGCCCCTCCCCCAGAAGATCAGCACGAACAGCCAGCAAGCCAAGACCAAGTTTACGGATCAATGAGAACGGGAGAACTCCAGCGCTAGGGGAATACTGCACATAGAATTCATGGCCTTTTCCCCCATGATTCTTTAGTCTTTCAAAGTAAATTATTTTAATTTTCTTTCTTTTTCTATTTTTTTGAAATTTTCTTTTTCCCTTTTTCAACCAACATCTTATCAATCCCTTTTTTAAAAATTTTTATTTTTCATTTTTAGAGTCATATTCTATCCCTTCATTGTAGTTACCTTTATTTTTGATATATATAAGTTGTTCTTTCTTTAAAATTTTGGAATACAGTTTCTTCTAACAGACCAAAATATACCCTAAATCTCTAGTGTATGGCTTTGTTCTCATCTCCTGCCTGATCACATTCTCTCCCTTTTTTTTTTTAATTTCTCTTCATTCTTTTTTCAACCAACTTATCAATTCCTTTTATAAAATCTTTTATAATTTTCATCTTTACAGTCATATTCCATCCCTTCATCGTATTTACCCTTATTTTTGTACATATATAAGTTTTTCTTTCTTTAAAATTTTGGGAGGCAATTTCTTCTAAGAGACCAAAATATGCCCAAAATCTAGTGTGTGGCGCTGATCTATCCACCAGCCTGATCATATTTGACCATATCCTTTCCTTCTTTTTTTTTCTATTTTCTTTCTTTCCCTTTCTTTTCCCCGGTTTTGGGTCTCTTCTGATACACATATACATAGTGTATATGTTTCTGGGGTCATTGTTACCCTGTTAGCATTTTGTTCTCTCATTCATCTATTCTCCTCTGGACAAAATGACAAGATGGAAAAACTCACCTGAGAAAAAGAAGAACAAGAGGCAGTACCAACTGCCAGGGACCTAATCAATACAAACATTAGTAAGAAGTTGGAACTAGAATTCAGAATGCTGATTATAAAAATACTAGCTGGACTTGAGAAAAGTATGGAAGATACTAGAGAAACCCTTTCTGGAGAAATAAAAGAACTAAAATCTAACCAAGTCGAAATCAAAAAGGCTATTAATGAGGTACGATCAAAAATGGAGGCTCTAACTGTTAGGATAAATGAGGCAGAAGAGAGAATTAGCAATATAGAAGACCAAATGATGGAGAATAAAGAAGCTGAGAAAAAGAGAGATAAACAACTACTGGATCACGAGGGCAGAATTCGAGAGATAAGTGATACCATAGGACGAAACAATATTAGAATAATTAAGATCCCAGAAGAAGAAGAAAGAGAGAGAGGGGCAGAAGTTATATTGGAGCAAATTATAGCAGAGAACTTCCCTGGAAGGAAACAGGCATCAAATCAAGGAGGCACACAGAACCCCTCTCAAAATCAATAAAAATAGGTCAACACCCCAACATCTAATAGTAAAACTTATAAATCTCAGAGACAAAGAGAAAATCCTGAAAGCAGCTTGGGAGAAGAGATCTGTAACCTACAATGGTAGAAACATTAGATTGGCAACAGACCTATCCACAGAGACCTGGCAGGCCAGAAACGACTGGCATGATATTTTCAGAGCAATAAACGAGAAAAATATGCAGCCAAGAATACTATATCCAGCTAGGCTGTCATTGAAAATAGGAGAGATAAAAAGCTTTCAGCACAAACAAAAACTAAAAGAATTTGTGAACACGAAACCAGCCCTCCAAGAAATATTGAAAGGAGTCCTCTAAGCAAAGAGAGAGCCTAAAAGCAGCATAGACCAGAAAGGAACACAGACAGTATACAGTCACAGTCACCTTACAGGCAATACAATGACACTAAATTCATATCTTTCAATAGTTACCCTGAATGTAAATGGGCTCAATGCCCCAAACAAAAGACACAGGCTATCAGATTGGATTAAAAAACAAGACCCATTGATATGCTGTCTGCAAGAGACTCATTTTAGACACAAAGCCACCTCCAGATTGAAAGTGAGGGGGTGGAAAACCATTTACCATGCTAATGGACACCAAAAGAAAGCTGGGGTGGCAATCCTTAGATCAGACAAATTAGATTTTAAACCAAAGACTATAATAAGAGATGAGGAAGGACACTATATCCTACTTAAAGGGTCTATCCAAAAGAAGATCTAACAATTGTAAATATCTATGCCCCTAACACGGGAGCAGCCAATTATATAAGCCAATTAATAACAAAAACAAAGAAACACATCGACAACAATACAATAATAGTGGGGGACTTTAACACCCCCCTGACTGAAATGGACAGATCATCTAAGCAAAAGATCAACAAGGAAATAAAGACTTTAAATGACACACTGGACCAAATGGACTTCACAGATATATTCAGGACATTCCATCCCAGAGCAACGGAATACATGTTCTTCTCTAGTGCCCATGGAATATTCTCCAGAATAGAACACATCCTAGGTCACAAATCAGGTCTCAACCAATACCAAAAGATTGGGATCATTCCCTGCATATTTTCGGACCACCATGCTTTGAAACTGGAACTCAATCACAAGAGGACAGTCAGAAAGAACTCAAATACATGGAGGCTAAAGAGCATCCTACTAAAGAATGAATGGGTCAACCAGGAAATTGAAGAATTAAAAAAATTCATGTAAACAAATGAAAATCAAAATACAACTGTTCAAAATCTTTGGGATGCAGCAAAGACGGTCCTGAGAGGAAAGTATATAGCAATACAAGCCTTTCTCAAGAAACAAGAAAGGTCTCAAATACACAACCTAACCCTACACCTAAAGGAGCTGGAGAAAGAACAGCAAATAAAGCCTAAACCCAGCAGGAGAAGAGAAATCATAAAGATCAGAGCAGAAATCAATGAAATAGAAACCAAAAGAACAGTAGAACAGATCAACGAAACTAGGAGCTGGTTCTTTGAAAGAATTAACAAGATTGATAAACCCCTGGCCAGACTTATCAAAAAGAACAGAGACAGGACCCAAATAAATAAAATCATGAATGAAAGAGGAGAGATCACAACCAACACCAAAGAAATACAAACAATTATAAGAACACATTATGAGCCACTATATGCCAGCAAATTAGATAATCTGGAAGAAATGGGTGCATTCCTAGAGATGTATCGACTACCAAAACTGAACCGGGAAGAAGTAGAAAACCTGAACAGACCTATAACCACTAAGGAAATTGAAGCATCATCAAAAATCTCCCAACAAAAGCCCAGGGCCAGATGGCTTCCCAGGGGAATTCTATCAAACATTTAAAGAAGAATTAATACCTATTCTTCTGAAACTGTTCCAAAAAATAGAAATGGAAGGAAAACTTCCAAACTTGTTTTATGAGGCAAGCATTACCTTGATCCCAAAATCAGACAAAGACCCCAACCAAAAGGAGAATTACAGACCAATATCCCTGATGAACATGGATGCAAAAATTCTCACCAAAATACTAGCCAATAGGATCCAACAGTATATTAAAAGGATTATTCACCACGACCAAGTGGGATTTATTCCTGGGCTGCAAGGTTGGTTCAACATCCGCAAATCAATCAATGTGATACAATACATTAATAAAAGAAAGAACAAGAACCATATGATCCTCTCAATAGATGCAGAAAAAGCATTTGACAAAGTACAGCATCCTTTCTTGATTAAAACTCTTGAGAGTGCAGGGATAGAGGGTACCTACCTCAATATCATAAAAGCCATCTATGAAAAACCCACAGCAAGTATCATTCTCAACGGGGAAAAACAGAGCTTTCCCCCTAAGGTCAGGAACACGGCAGGGATGTCCACTCTCACCACTACTATTCAACATAGTACTAGAAGTCCTAGCCACAGCAATCAGACAACAAAAAGAAATCAAAGGCATCCAAATCGGCAAAGAAGTCAAACTCTCACTCTTTGTAGATGATATGATACTTTATGTGGAAAACCCAAAAGACTCCACCCCAAAACTGCTAGAACTCAGACAGGAATTCAGTAAAGTGGCAGGATATAAATGTACATAAATGCACAGAAATCAGCTGCATTTATATACACCAACAAGACAGAAGAAAGAAAAATTAAGGAGTCAATCCCACTTACAATTGCACCCAAAACCCTAAGATACCTAGGAATAAATCTAACCAAAGAGGCAAAGAATCTGTACTCAGAAAACTATAAAATACTCATGAAAGAAATGGAGGAAGACACAAAGAAATGGAAAAACGTTCCATGCTCATGGATTGGAAGAACAAACATTGTGAAGATGTCAATGCTACCTAGAGCAATCTACACATTCAATGCAATCCCCATCAAAATGCCATCCACTTTTTTCAAAGAAATGGAACAAATAATCCTAAAATTTGTATGGAACCAGAAAAGACCCCGAATAGCCAAAGGAATGTTGAAAAAGAAAAGCAAAGCTGGTGGCATCCCTATTCTGGACTTCAAGCTCTAGTATAAAGCTGTAATCATCAAGACAGTGTGGTACTGGCACAAAACAGACATAGATCAGTGGAACAGAATAGAGACCCCAGAAATGGACCCTCAACTCTGTGGTCAACTCATCTTCGACAAAGCAGGAAAGAATGTCCAATGCATAAAAGACAGTCTCTTCAACAAATGGTGTTGGGAAAATTGGACAGCCACATGCAGAAGAATGAAACCGGACCATTTCCTTACACCACACACAAAAATAGACTGCAAATGTTTGAAAGACCTAAATGTGGGACAGGAGTCCATCAAAATCCTAGAGGAGAACACAGGCAGCAACCTCGTCGACCTCAGCCGCAGCAACTTCTTCCTAGAAACATTGCCAAACACAAGGGAAGCAAGGGCAAAAATGAACTATTGGAACTTCATCAAGATAAAAAGCTTTTGCACAGCAAAGGAAACAGTCAACAAAACCAAAAGACAACCAACAGAATGAGAGAAGATATTTGCAAATGACATATCAGATAAAGGGCTAGTCTCCAAAATCTATAAAGAACTTATCAAACTGAACACCCAAAGAACAAATAATCCAATCAAGAAATGGGCAAAAGACATAACAGACATTTCTGCAAAGAAGATATCCAAATGGCCAAAAGGCACATGAAAAAGTGTTCAACATCACTCGGCAACAGCAAAATCCAAATCAAAACCTCAATAAGATACCGCCTCACACCAGTCAGAATGGCTAAAATTAACAAGTCAGGAAATGACAAATGTTGGCGAGGTTGTGGAGAAATGGGAACCCTCCTACACTGTTGGTGGGAATGCAAGCTGGTATAGCCACTCTGGTAACAGTATGAAGTTTCCTCAGAAAGTTGAAAATAGAGCTACCGTACGACCCAGCAATTGGACTACTGGGTTTTTACCCCAAAGATACAAATGTAGTGATCTGAAGGGGAAGGTGCACCCCAATGTTTATAGCAGCAATGTCCACAATAGCCAAACTATGGAAAGAGCCAAGATGTCCATCAACAGATGAATGGATAAAGAAGATGTGGTGTGTATATACACCACGGAACATTATGCAGCCATCAAAACAACCGAAATCTTGCCATTTGCAATGACATGAATGGAACTAGAGGGTATTATGCTGAGCGAAATAAGTCAATCAGAGAAAGACATGTATCATATGATCTCACTGATATGAGGAATTATTAATCTCAGGAAACAAACTGAGGATTGCCAGAGGGGTAGGAGGTGGGAGGGATGGGGTGGCTGGGTGATGGATATTGGGGAGGGTATGTGCTATCGTGAGTGCTGTGAATTGTCTAAGACTGTTGAATCACAGACCTGTACCTCTGAAACAAATAATATGTTATATTAAGAAAAAAAGATAGTAGGAAGGGAGAAATGAAGGGGGGGAATTCAGAGGGGGAGAGGAACCATGAGAGACGATGGACTCTGAGAAACAAATTGAGGGTTCTAGAGGGGACGGGGGTGGGGGGGATGGGTTAGCCTGGTGATGGGTACTAAAGAGGGCACGTATTGAATGGAGCACTGGGTGTTTTATGCAAACAATGAATCATGGAACACTACATCAAAAAAAAAATTAAAAACAAAACACTGAAATCATACTAAGCATCTTTTTCAAACATAATGGTATGAAACTAGAAATCAGTTGCAACAAGAAAACTGGAAAAGCACAAATGACGTGGCGGTTACACAACCTAATAGTAAACAAACAACTAATGCTATCAACACAGAAATCTAAGAGGAAATTTAAAAAATACCTAGACAGAAGTCTATGGGGATTTATCCCAAAATCTATGGGATGCAGCAAAAGCACTTCTAAGAGGGAAGTGAAGTGAGGGAAGATAGTGAGACAGACCTACCTCAAGAAACAAGAAAAATTTCAAATAAACAATCTAATGTTATACCTCAAGAAACTAGAAAAAGGAGAACAAACAAAGCCCAAAGTTAGTAGAAGGTAGGAAGTAATAAAGACCAGACCGAAAATAGAAAATAAAAAAAATAGAAAACATCAGTTGAAACTAAAAGCTGGTTCTTTGAAAAGATAAGCAAAATTGATGAACTTTTAGCTAGACTCTTTAAGAAGAAAAGAGAGAGGACCCAAAAAAGTAAAATCAAAAAAACAAGAGTTACAAGTAATACCATAGAATTACAAAGGATAAGAGACTACTACAATTACATTCTAACAAATTAAAGTGCCTAGAAGAAATTCATATATTTATAGAAATATACAAGCTTGCAATACTGAATCAGGAGGAAATAAAAAATCTGAGCAGACCTATTACTTATAATGAATTTGAATCAATAATCAAAAAACTCCCAACATACAGAAGTCCAGACCAGTTCCAAAAGTAAATTCTACCAACATTTAAAGAAGTTAATACCTATATTCTTCAAAAAAATTGAAGAACACTTCCAAACTCATTCTGTAAAGCCAACATTACCCTCATATCAAAACCAGACACTACAAAAAAAAAAAAAGAAGGAAGAAAATTACAGGCCAATATGCTTGATGAACACTGATACAAAAATCCTCAAGAATACATTAGTACCTTGAATTTAACAATTCAGTTAAAGGGTTATGCACCATGATCAAGTGGGATCACAAGGGATTTCAAAGATGCAAGTATGGTTCAATAGCCATAAACCAATCAATGTGACACGCCACATAAACAGAGGATAAAAATCTTATGATCATCTCAATAGATGCAAAAAATGCATTTGATAAAAGTTAACATCTGTTTATAAAAGAAACCCTCTCAATAAGGCAGGGAATATATTGCAATATAACAAAGGCTATATATGACAAACCCACAACCAAACATATTATTCAACAGTGAAAACCTAAAGCTTCTCCTCTAAGATCAGGAACAAGACAGGGATGTCTACTCTCACCACTTTTATTCAGCATAGTATTTAGAAGTCCTAGCCACCGCAATCAGACAAGAAAACGAAATAAAAGGCATCCAAATTGGAAAAGAAGTAAAACTATCACTATCCACAAAAGACATGATACTATACATAAAAGGCACCCCAAAACACCAATGGCATTTTTCACAGAACCACAACCGATAATCCTAAAATGTGTATGTCATTACAAAAGATCTCAATTAGCCAAAGCGATCTTGACAAAGAAGAACAAGGTATCATGATCCCTGACTTCAAACTATATTACAAAGCTACTATAATCAAGACAATAGAGTACTGGTACAGAAACAGACACGTGGAACAAAACAGTCCAGAAGTTAACTCACACCATTAATTAATCTCCAACAAAGCCAGCAAGAACACACAATGGAGAAATAAATCTCTTCAATAAATGGCACTGGGAAAGCTGGGCAACTATATGTAAAAGAATGAAACTAGACAACTTTCTTAAATCATGTGTAGAAAAAACTCAAAGTGCATTAAAGACTTAAATATGGGGCACCTGGCTGTCTCAGTCAGAAGAGCATGTGTCTCTTGATTTGGTTTTAGGGTCATGAGTTGGAGCCCCATGTTGGGTGTAGAGATAACTAAATAAAACTTAAAAAAAAAAAAAGACTTAACTATAAGACCATAAACCATAAAACTACCAGAAGAAAACAAAGGTAGTAAGGTTTTGGACATTGGTCTCAGCAATGGTATTTTGGATCTGTGTCCTCAGGCAAGGGCAACAAAAGCAAAAGTAAGTAATTGGGACCTGCATCAAACTAAAAAGTTTTGAACAGCACAGGAAACCATCAACAAAATTAAAAAACAAGCTACTGAATGGAAGATAAAATTTTCAAGGGGTTAATACCCAAAATATGTAAAGAACTCACACAACTCACTATCAAAAAAACAAATAACCCAATTAAAACATGAGCAGAGAACCTGAATAGACACTTCTCCAAGGAAGACACACAGGTGGCCAACAGCAAAATAAGATGTTCAGCATCACTAACCATCAGGGACATGCAAATCAAAACCATAATGATGTATCACCCTCACACCTGTCAGAAAGACTACTTATCAGAAAGACAAGAATAACAAGAAATAAGTGTTTGTAAGGGATGTGGAGAAAAGGGAACCCTTGAGCACTGTTAGTGGGAACGTAAATTGGTGCAGCCACTGTGAAAAACAGTATGGAGGTTCTTCAAATAATTAAAAATAGAACTACTCTCTAATTGAATTTAAATAATAAAAAAAAGAACTACTCTTGATCCAGAAATTCTACTTCTTGGCATTTATTCAAAGAAAATGAAAACACTAATTTGAAAAGATATATGCACCCCTCTTTATTGTGTTACTATTTACAATAGACCAGATATGGAAGCAACCCAACCATCATTAGATAAATGAATATAGCTGATATGCTGTGAGTGTGTGTGTGTGTGTGTATGTGTATGTTTACATTTTTAGGTTATATATAAATATGTTGTATGTTTATGTATTCTATGTTTACATTTACATATTTATAATGGAATATTTCTCAGCCATAAAAAAAAGAATTAAATCTTGTCATTTGGAACAACACTGATGGACCTAGAGAATATTATGCTAAGTGAAATAAATCATCCAAAAAAAGATAAATACCATATTATTTCACTTATATGGGGAGTCTAAAAAAACAACAACTAAAAAATGAACAAACAAAACAAAACAGAAACAGACTCAGAGATAGAGCAATTTGGTGGTCGCCAAAGGGAGGGGGATGAGAGGATGTTCAAACACAGGAAGGGAATTAAAAGGTACAAACTTCAGTTAAAAAATAAACAAGACACAGTGATACAGCGTACAGCATAGGGGACACAGTTAATAATATATAACAACTTTGTATAATGACAAATAGGAACTAGATTTATGATGGTAATTATTTCATATTGTATATAATGTTGAATTAATATGTTGTACATTTGAAACTAATATATTGTATGTCAACTACATTTGAATAAAAAAGAAAATAAGAATACAGAAGATTTTTGCAGCACAATTTACTACCTTGATGTAATTATTATTTTTGGAACACTCTACCCAAAATGAGAATACATACAACTCTTCAAGTGTGCACAGACTTTTACCCAAAATGACTTTATTTTGGATCACAAACAAGTCTCATTTATTTTAAGGATTCAGGTCATACAAAGTATATTCTTTGACCAAGGAATTAAAATGTAAATAAATAAGAGAAAAATTTCTGGAAAATATCCAAATATTTGAAAAGTAAACAATCACAATCTATGGGTTAAAGAAGAAATTAAGAGAGAAATCAGAAAGTATTTCATATGAATGAAAATGATAACAAATGATAACAAAATTATCAAAATTTGTGGGATGCTGTTAAAATAGTAAATAATGTATATGGAGAAGTGTCAAATCAATGATGTCAGTTTCCACCTCGAAAAACTAGATGAAGAACAGAAAATGTAATCCAAAGTAAGCCATGAAACCAAAAATAGAAAATATTAGAGAAAAATCTATGAAACACAAAGCTGGTTCTCTGAAAGAGGAAAGAAATTGGTCTCTATCCAGACTTAACAGGAAACAGAGAAGACACAAATGACCAGTGTGAGGACTGAGAAGGTGACATTACAGATTCTTCAGATATCACAAGGATAATAAGGAAATATGATGAACAATGATATGCCAACAAATTAAAAATCTTAGATGAAATAGACAAATTCCTGGAGAGATGCAAATCACTGAAGAAGAAATAGGTAACTTGAATATCCATATATCTATTAAAGAAGTTAGATTTGTAGTTAACAACCTTCAGAAAGAGAACTCCAAGACTAAATGGTTACAGTGGTGAATTCCCTTAAACATAGAAAATAGTAATTCTTCACAGCTCTGTCAGAGAAGTGAAGAAGAGGGAGGATTGCACAACTCACTCTACAAAGCCAGCTTTACCCTGATACCACAACCAGACAAAGCCATTACAAGAAAGAAACTAGACCAAAATTCCTCATGAACATAGATGCAAAAATTCTAAATAAAACTTGAGCATACTGAACTCAGGACTACATCATGGCAGAGTGGGATGTATCCCAGTAATGTAAGGTTGGTTTAACATTCAAAAATGTAGAAATTCTGACACATGCTACAACATGAATAAACCTTGAAAACATTATGCTAGGTGAAATAAGCCAGACACAGAAGGACAAGTATTTCTCCCTGTTCAGAGAGGGAGATGAACCATAAGAGACTATAGACTCCGGGAAACAAAGTGAGGGTTTCAGAGGGGAGGGGGATGGGGTATGGGGTAGCCACGTGATGGGTATTGAGGAGGGCACATGTTGTGCTGAGCACTGGGTGTTCTACGCAACTAATGAATCATTGAACACTACATCAAAAACTAATGATGTACTATACAGTGGCTGAGAATAAAAAAAGGGACAAGAATTATATGATTCTATTTATATGAATATCTAGAGTAGTCAAGTTCATAGAGACAAACTAGAAGAGAAGTTACTAGAGGCTGAGGGGACTGGTGATTTTTTAATGGGTATAGCTTCTGTTTGGGATAATGAAAGAGTTCTGGACATGGATTTTGGTAAGAGTTTACAATTTTGTGAAAGTACTTAAAACCACTGAATTGTATGTTTAAAAATGGTTAAAATGATACATTTTTGTTATGTACACCTTAACACATAGAAATTAAAACTCATTGTAAATCACCATATTAACACTCTAAAAAATATTATGATTTCAATAGACACAGAAGAAGCATTTGACAAAGATCCAATATTTATTTTCAATAAAAACTCTGAGCAAACTAGGGATAGAATGGTACTTCCTTAACCTGCTAAAGGGCACCTACAAAAGACCTATAGCCAATATCATTCTTAATGGCAAAAGATAGAGTTTTTCCCCATAAGATCAGGGCCTGTCTGTTCTCACCACTCCTATTCAACACTGGGCTGGAGTACAATAAGGCATTCAAACTAGAAAGGAAGAAGTAAAAATTTTATGTGGAAGACTGATGAAATTTGCAAAAAGAAACTAGAATTAATAAGTAATTTAGGAAGGTTGCAAGATAGAAGATTAATGTACAAAAACCCATTTTCTTTATGTATATTAACAATGAAAAATGTGAAATTGAAATGAAAATGCAAGGCTATTGCCAATAGCATTAAAAATATGATATACCTAGGGATAAATCTGACAAAATATTTGAATTCCCTGTACACTGAAAACTATAAAACACTGCGAGGAGAAACTGAAGACAACCTAAACAAATGTTCATTGGTTGGAAGTCTCAATATTGTTAAAAATGTAAATTCTCTCAAATTCAACTTATGCATTCAATGCAACCTATACATTCAAAATCCCAGTAGATGTGTTATAGGAACTGCCAAGTTCTTTCTAAAATGACTCCAAAAATGCACAGGACCAAAAATAGCCAAAACAACTTTGAAAAGGGAGGTGCAACACTTGTATTTTCAAGATTTATTATAATGCTACAGTTGTCAAGACAGTGTGGTATTGGCTTAAATATAGGGAAATAGATCTACTAAAAGAATAGAGTCCTAAGATGGAGATATATATATATATATATAGACAACTGATTTTTGTGACAAATAGGCAAAGGCAATTCAATGGAGAAAAGATAGTCTTTCAATAAAGTATGCTGGAATAATCAGGTATCAATATGGTAAGTAATGTTTTTCTATCTATGCCTCATACTTTCTATAAAAATTATTTCAAAATGGACAACAAACCTAAATGTAAACCCTAAGCTATAAAACTTCTAGAAGAAAATGTAGGAAGAATCTTTGTGATGCTGGGTTAGGCAATGATTTTTTAGATACTACATGAAAAAAATCACAAAAATGTCTGATAAATTGGATTTCATAAAAATTAAAAAAGCTTTTGCTCTTACAAAGATACTGTTAACATAACAGAAAGATAAGCCACAAGCTGGGAGAAAATACTTGCAAATCACACATCTGATTAAAAAAAACTTGTGTCCAAAATATATAAAGAACTCTCAAAACTTGCAACCCCATTAGAATGAGCAAAACATTTGGACATGTCATCAAGAAGATATAGAAATAGGCAATAAGCACATGGAAGCAGGCTCAATGTTACTAGCCATTAGGGAAATGCAAATTAAGATTTTATATATTGCCATAATGGGATATCAGTACACATCTTTATAATGACTAAAATTGGAAAGACTGATCCTATCAAGGGTTTACAAGCGTGTAAGAGAACTGAAACACTCATATAATACTGGTGGGTATCCAAGATGACACAATCACTTTGAAAAAACATTTTAGAAGTTCCTTCAAAATTGATCATATACCTACTAAATGATCCAGTCATTTCACTTCTGGATATTTAACCCAAGAGAAAAGAGCATATGCCAATACAAAGAATTATGCATGGAACATCATAGCAGTCTTATTTGTAGTAGTAGAAACCCAGAAGCAACTGAAATGTCCACCAATAAGTCAATGGGTAGGCAATTGGTATATCCATGTAAAGGAATACTACCCATCAATAAAAAGGAACAAAATATAGATACAGCATCAATATTGCTATAACAACACAGACTATCCTTAAAATAATTATGCTGAGAAAAGCCAGGCAAAAGAAAAGAATATATACATTGTTATTCAATTTAGATAAATGATAGGAAATGCAAACAGATTCACAGGGACAGAAAGCAGATCAGTGGTTCCCTGTAAAACAAGGTGCTGGGGTAGGTGGGAAAGGCGTTAGTTACAAAGATATGCTGGATGTGTTCAATGTTTCTGCTGAAGCAGTCATCTTATGGTTGTATACATATGTCAAGTTTTATCAAAATGTAGGCTTTAAATATGTGCAGTTTATTCTGTCAATTACGCTACAATAAAACTCTTTAAAAAGAAAGCGGAGAAAGAAATAGAGCAAATGGATAAGAAAAGAATTAAGGATATGCTAAAGAACAGACATCTATATAACAAAGAGGAAAAAATAGAGAAGATTAACAAAAGTAAAAGCTAGTACTTTGGAAAGATAAATAGGTAAACCTTTGTCAAGACTGATGATATACACAAAGGAGAAAAGATTTTTTTTTTAAGATTTTTATTTATTTATTTGAGAGATAGAGAGCAAGAGAGGGAGGAGGGTCAGAGGGAGAAGCAGACTCCCCGCTAAGCAGGGGGCCTGATGCGGGACTCGATCCTGGGACTCCAGGATCATGACCTGAGCCGAAGGCAGTCGCTTAACCAACTGAGCCACCCAGGCGCCCCAGAAAAGATTTTTTAAAAAGCACAAAATGTAGAATGAGAAAGGGGAAACAACTCTGTGTCCACAAAACTGAAAGGAGGGCAAAATATATACTTTGGCATAAGATTAAAAAAAAGAACAGAGATTGTAGCAGTCATTAACGATGTATCCACTTCCATAATATGGCCCAGGTCCAAATGATTTTACAGGTGGGTTCTAACCTTTCAAAAGAACAGATAATTCTTACCCTACTGTGATTTTTCCAGGAGAAGAAAAAAAAAAGAAAACCCAACTTATTTTATAAGTCAAATACATCCCTGATTCCAAAATATGAAGAAGATAAAACAAGGAATTTATTAGTCTATTTCTCTTAAGAATATTTATGTGAGAATACTAAACAAAATAGGGTTGAATGAAAAAATGTATTACAAATATATAATAGTCAAATAGATCTTTGTTCTGAAATACAGGGATAGTCTGACTTCTGAATTTTTTTTTTAAATATTTTATTTATTTGACAGAGAGAGAGACAGCGAGAGAGGGAACACAAACAGGGGGAGTGGGAGAGGGAGAAGCAGGCTTCCTGCCGAGCAGGGAGCCCGATGCGGAGCTCGAACCCAGGACCCAGAGATCATGACCTGAGCCGAAGGCAGTCGCTTAACCAACTGAGCCACCCAGGCGCCCCTGACTTCTGAATTTTAATTCAAGGGGAAAATGACAAGATTAACAACAAACAAAAATCTTATAAATTTTAACATCTATTAGTGAATATATATGTTGATCAAAATCTATCTACCTACATCAATATCTATCTATTGATCATTGATCAAGCAAATGATTGATCTCTGGATCAGCACAGAAATATGTTCAACTTGAAAACAGCAGAGTAACAAAAAGTGTAAGATCATATACGATGGGAAAATCTTAGATGTGTTTGTTTTAAGATCAAAAAACAAGATATTGATGTTTTCTGTCATCACTATTGTTTAAAAAAGTGTTGGAGATGCTGTTCATTTAAATAAAGAAGGAAGGAAATACTAGCTGTAAGAAATGAAAGAAAAACATAAGTCCCTTAAGAATACTCTATTTTAAAATGTATAGTCTGTATAGCATTTACAAAACTCTACTGAAAATGTGAAATTAATGGGAAGACTTATGATGCAGACACTAATTCTCCCCAAATAGATCTTTAGATTCAATGCAATTTCAATTCAACTTCAAATTTTTTTTGTATGTGTGTGGTGTGGGGGGGAACAATTTTACAATCTGATTCTAAAATTTATATAAAATAGAACAGAGTCATAACAACAGCTTAAAAGAAGAACCAGATGGGGACCTTATTCTGCCAAATATCAGCACTTACTATGCAGCTATAATCATCAAGACGATGTTATATGTCATAGGGATACATAAATAAGCTACTGTATGAGCACAGTGAATCTCGAAGTCAAAAACCCACATGTAAGCAAACCCCACATGTATGAATACAACTGGTGCTGTAAAACGAGTGAAGAAAAGGATGTACTATCCAAAACAATTGGTGCTGGAGAGTTGTTTTTCAGTATAGAACAGCATGAATTTGGGTCCCTATCTCACACTATACATAAATATCAATTCTAGATGGTTTGAAGAACTTAAATGTCCTTAAAACATCCTAATAGAGAATCCAGTCCTCGGCTCCGTCTTTGCAGCCGGGTTCCCTGCTCTGATAATTGGGAGCTCTGCCACACTCAGGCACCCCCGGTCTTTCTGTGACCCCGAGGGTCCTGAGAGTTACCCTACAACCCAGCAATTTCACTACTGGGTATTTACCCCAAAGATACAAGTGTAGTGATCTGGAGGGGCACATGCACCCCAATGTTTATAGCAGCAATGTCCACAATAGCCAAACTATGGAAAGAGCCTAGATGTCCATCAACAGATGGACAAAGAAGATGTGGTGTGTACATATATATATATAATGGAATATTCGGCAGCCATCAAAAAATGAAATCTTGCCATTTGCAACGACGTGGATGGAACTAGAGGGTGTTAGGCTAAACGAAATAAGTCAATCCGAGAAAGACAATTATCATATGATCTCACTGATGTGTGGAATTTGAGAAACAAGACAGAGGGTCATAGGGGAAGGGAGGGAAAAATGAAACAAGAGGAAGCCAGAGAGGGAGACAAACCATAAGAAACTCTTAATCTGGAAACAAAGTGAGGGTTGCTGGAGTGGAGGGGGGTGGGAGGGATGGGGTGGCTGGGTGATGGACATTGGGGAAGGTATGTACAATGGTGAGCTCTGTGAATTGTTAAGACTGATGAATCACAGACCTGTACCCCTGAAACAAATAATACATTATATGTTAATAAAAAAATCCTAACAGAAATTTAGACAAAACATGCAATAGAAAAAAAATCTACAAAAGACACCAATAGTCATTTCACAGGAAAAGGAAATATAAATGCCCATAAAAATATTAAGGGATGCTCATCTGTTGTCAGAAAAATGCAAATTAAAATTTCAGTGAGATACTACCGCACACTCGGTCATTTGGCAAAAGTCAAAAAGCCAACAAAACCAAGTGTTGCTGAAGATGCAGAACAAAGGGAGCTCTACCTGGCAGGTAGGAGCTGCAAACACCACACCCACTTGAGGAAACACTAGGGTACTAAGTAGCAAAATTGAACAAGCACATTCCCTACAATCTAGAATTCCTGGTTTTGGAACACACTCTAGAGAAAATCTTGCAGTTGTGCACTTAGAGTCACATAAAAGTATGGTTATAGTAGCCGCAAGTCACTAAAGAATGAGTGCAGTATGGTTTCATTTTTATTAAGTTCCCAAACAGCCAAAAATAACAGTATTTTGTTTAGGCAATATAGGAAACCAATCAATACAAAAAGGACAAGCCAAAAGCAAACCAAGAGAAATGACACATATATGGTTTCCTCTGCGGGGGGAAGAATGTGAGGAACAGGATGGGGGATGGACATATAAGGAGGTTCAATGGTTCTGGTAACATTCTGTGTCTTTCACTTTGGGGCAAGTTTCTAGGTGTTTTTACGGTCACTACTACCCAACTGTATTCTATTTCTGGTTTGGTAGTTATCTGCCTGGCAGTTACTTGAGTTTTTGATCCTTGCTGTAAATCCTGTCTTAAAGCTCACCTTCCCAAGGATGAATCCGTCCAAATAAGCAACATACATTTGAGCATTTTGTAATTAATTACAGTAAGTGGAGAAATTAGCATGAAAGCGGACATGTGACACTGACTTAAATGTATAAGACATAAAAAACCAAGCCTTTTCCGTTGCTCTGTCTTGCCCAACTCATGGTAGAGATCATAGCCATCTTTTATTCCCTCCTAAGCTCAAAGTGGTCTGAAAATGCTCAGCATCAGACTCCACACACCCACTCACAATCCATCAGCGTTGACAAGTAAGATATGACCTATTTGCAAGCCTAGTTGTTGAGTTTAAGTCGTTAGCCACATCCATGTAAATCGGATCAGGACTGCCAATCAGTCCATTCATAAAAACCTGGAAAAGGCACTTTTTAGATCAGGTGATCAACACCAAGAGGGAAGCCCGTGGTTTTTACATAAGTCACCTGACCTATCCTAACTTGAATTTATGTCATGGAAACAAAACTGCTCTTGTGCTAATTAAGCAACTGACTTCCATGCATAATATTTGTTTTGGGCGTGAGGAGGCAGTTAGAATTTAAAAGAGAAAAATCAAATAAATCAGATTCTTGTATTTTTTTTTTTTCTGGTTCAGGTGAATCAGAGACGCCTTTTTCAGCTGCTGAAGTTCTTTACATGTGACATAATCCTCTTAGCTGGTAGGGAAGTAGGTTTGTGTTTTATGAGATTCAACTTTACGGGAAGGAGGTGAGAGCTATGAAAGACCACTTTCTTCCTCTCCTGTCATTAGTACAAGCCCATGAAATGGGAACATAAGCTCACTCTGAAGTATTGAGAATAAACTACTGTCTTTACTCTTCTTTTTCACTTGTGTTTCCCATAGAGGAAGGGTAGTCCTTCTGAGTCTGACAGTCCTTGATCTGTAATTCTCTCCTGCACTGGGTTAATGTATTCAGCTTAGCTATGCACACGTGACCTATCTTTTGGGTATCCTAATCTCAAGCGAGAATAAGGTAGCATCATTTACCTTGACCCTCTGTGGGGCAAACATCCTCATGCAGATCCCAAGTCTAGTCATAGCGAAAGGACTACAAAGGCCATTTGAGCCTTAGGTCTACACCAAATAATAAAAGCCAGCATTAGTAGTAATAAAACTTTTGTTCTTACTCATTATCTGACTCTCTCCCCCGTCCCCCCTTAATTAAATGTGAACACAGAGGAGGAAGGTGTGGTCACTTGACATTCCTCAGATTAGGGTGTAAGGGGAGGCTAATTTGGCTCTGATGAACAAATTAAAATGGAAAATTAGTGTAAATCAATAAGTACTGTCAGAGGAAAGAGATGGAAGAATCAAATCAACATGCAGATCATATTTTAGTACAACACAGTAAGAATAATAGTATCTAATATTTAGTGAACAGTTACTATGGGCCAGATGCTGTTACAAGTGCCATACATGGATTGGCCCATTTAATGAGCTCAGTGCCACAAGGGAGGGGTTTCTGTCTCCAGTTTACAGATGGAATAAGCACAAAGAAGTTAGGCAGGCAGGCTGCAACCACAGCCCAAGCTCATCATTTCCTTTTCTTACAGATTATTAACTAAGACATGATATGGTAGGTCTAGAGGCTACTGGTACCTTTCATAAAGTTCTAATATGCATTCAGTCATTCAAATATTCATTCTACAAGAACTAATCCAGGGCTTACTAGGTGCCAGGGATGCTTATAGATATTGAAATGTGGTAAATACAACAAAATTCTTATCTTCAAGAAGCTTGTATTTTATACAATACAATAATGAGAATGAGGACTTCTTAGATAAATAACTGATTCAAGGGCTGGGAAAGGGAAAGTACAAGAGGAATCTGTACCATCTTGTATTACCAGAAATTAAAGAAGTGCTCAGGAAACAAGAGTAGGGCATGTCAAAAGAACATAGGAGCCAAAGTGTTCCCAAATCTCAAAAATAGAATCTTTTTTTTGTGTAAGACTTAAAACTATAAAAATCCTAGAAGAGAGGGGTAAAATTCTTGATAATAGTGATGGGAATTTTTTTTAAATGTTATACTTAAAGCAAAGGCAACAAATGCAAAAATAAAACAAGCAAGAGTCCATCAAGTTAAAAAGTTTCTGTATGGCATAGGAAATCATCGACAAAATGAAAAGACAACCTAACAAATGGGGGAAAATATTTGCAAGCCACATATCTGATAAGGGGTTAATATCCAAAATATACAAGGAACTCATATGACTTAATTGCAAAAGAACCCAACTAGCCAATTTCTGCGTGGAGCACTGGGTGTTATATGCAAACAATGAATCATGGAACACTACATCAAAAACTAATGATGTAATGTATGGTGATTAACATAACATAATAATAATAATAATAAAAATAAAATAATTTAAAAAATGGGGAAGAGACCTAAATAGACATTTCTCCAAAGAAGACATACAAATGGTCAACAGGTTCGTAAAAAGGTGCTCAATGTCATTAATTATCAAGGAAATGCAAATCAAAATCATAAGATATCACCTCACACCTGTTAGGATGGATATTTTCAAAAAGACAAGAAATAACAAGTGTTAGTGAGGTATAGAGAAAAGGGGACCCCTATGCACTGTTGGTGGGAATGTGAACTGGTACAACCACCAGGGAAAACAGTATGGAGATTCCTCAAGAAATTAACAAGAGAACTATCAAACGATCCAACAATCACACTTTGGGACATATATCCATAAGAAACACAATCCTTATCTTTTTTTTTTTTAATATTTTATTTATTTACTTGATACAGAGAGACAGAGTGAGAGAGGGAACACAAGCAGGGGGAGTGGGAGAGAGAGAAGCAGGCTTCCCGCTGAGTAGGGAGCCTGACACGGGGCTTGAGCTCAGGACCCGAGCTGAAGGCAGACGCTTAATGACTGAGCCACCCAGGCGCCCAACACAATCCTTATCTTGAACAAATATCTGCACTCCTGTGTTCATAGCAGCATTATTTAAAATATGCAAATGATGATAACTAAGTGTCTGTTGATGGATGAATGGAAAACGAATATGTGATATATAGATGATGGAATATTATTCAGCCTTAAAACCAAAGGAGGGTTGCAGTTGAACATGGCAACATAGAAAGATTCTGAACTCACCATATGGGTATATATGGAACAATGTCCTCTGAAAAAAAGAAAAAGAAACTAAAAATTAGCTGAGTAATTCCTACACATTGAGGAAAAGAGAAAAAAACCTACATTGTTGGGGTAAGAGAAGCTGAGACACAATCTTGCCATAAATCCAACTCCTGCTGCAGTGACTCACAATACAGAAGGAACTTAAAACCCAGAGCTTCTCCCTGAGAACTGAAAACTTGAACCCCACATCAGTCACCTGAGAGAGGAGCCCCTGAAACATCTAGCTTTGAAAACCAAAGGGGCTCAAACTATGGAAAGAGCCAAGATGTCCATCAACAGATGAATGGATAAAGAAGATGTGGTATATATATACAATGGAATATTATGCGGCCATCAAAAGGAATGAAATCTTGCTATTTGCAACGACGTGGATGGAACTGGAGGGTGTTATGCTTAGTGAAATAAGTCAATCAGAGAAAGACATGTATCATATGATCTCACTGATATGAGGAATTCTTAATCTCAGGAAACAAACTGAGGGTTGCTGGAGTGGTGGGGGGTGGGAGGGATGGGGTGGCTGGGTGATAGACATTGGGGAGGGTATGTGCTATGGTGAGCCCTGTGAATTGTGTAAGACTGTTGAATCACAGACCTGTACCTCTGAAACAAATAATGCAATATATGTTAAAAAAAAAAAAAAGAAGATAGCAGGAGGGGAAGAATGAAGGAGGGGAAAATCAGAGGGGAAGATGAACCATGAGAGACAATGGACTCTGAAAAACAAACTGAGGGTTCTAGAGGGGAGGGAGGTGGGGGGATGGGTTAGCCTGGTGATGGGTATTAAAGAGGGCACATACTGCGTGGAGCACTGGGTGTTATACACAAACAATGAATCATGGAACACTACATCAAAAACTAATGATGTAATGTATGGTGTTTAACGTAACATAATAATAAAAAAAAAGAAAAAAAAAAAAGAAAAGAAAAGAAAACCAAAGGGGCTCACCTCTACAAGAACCACAAGGTTATACCAAATTGAGAAATGGCTCTTAAAGGCCTTGTGTGCTTGGACTCACTCACATCAGGGATTAGCATGGAGGCATCTACTTGAAGGGGGCCCAGATTTTATTTGCTCATCTTAAAGCAACAGTCTGAGAGGCAGGATCTAATAATGCACATCTAGGCATCTGTTTGTGTACTCTCTGGGCAAGAAGGCTTGGGGCTGCCATCTTTGAGCTATCCCTGTACCCTGCTCTAGCTAGCCAGTATTTCCTAGAAAGGGGCCTTTACCCTGCTCTGGTGTCCCAGTATTTATGGCTGCCACCAGGGACACATCTAGATTACCTGGCTCTGGTGACCAGTGGGGCTTATGCTCCAGGGTCCCACAGGACTGTAACAAATGGAGACAGAATTCTTCAAAGGCTACGATCCTGAGGACACAGAAAGAGGCAATATTCCAAGGAGCCCAGTCTTTCTGTGAAGGAGGCCTATTGGCTGATCTTTGTAGAGTCTGAGAAGCAAGCTTGTAATCAAACACACATTTTAATTCTTTCCAGAGATCTCAGAGAACAGGGGCCAGCCTTGTGCTTTTCCTCTGCTATGCTCCTGAGCACCAATATCTCCCAGAAGAGGAGCTTTTACATGCATCTGGGCATTAGCTTTGTGGCTGCTGTCTGAGGGATGCCCCTTGCTTACTTGGCTCTAGTGGCCAAAGGGGCTTGCATTCTTTGGTCCTCTAAGACTTTTTTTTTTAAAGATTTATTTATTTGAGAGAGCGAGAATGAGAGAGAGAGAGCAAATGAGAGGGGGGAGGGTCAGAGGGAGAAGCAGACTCCCCGCTGAGCAGGGAGCCCGATGCGGGACTCGATCCCAGGACTCCAGGATCATGACCTGAGCCGAAGGCAGTCGCTTAACCAACTGAGCCACCCAGGCGCCCGGTCCTCTAAGACTTTAACAATTGGCGACACAGTTCTTAGCTGGCTGCCATCCCAGGGCACTGCACAGACAGCAGAGTGAAGTACATCCGCCCCTTCCCAGTCCTCTGGGAAAGAGGTCTATTTGTTTGTCCTGGAGCTTCAGCCAGAAGGGCAGGCTTCTGGTTTGGCATCTATCTAGGGGCCTACAGATGTTCTCTAAGGGATGGAGGAAGATGGTCATCATCTCTGCACTCTGCCTCTACCTTGATTCAGCTTGCCAGTACCTCCCAGAGAGGAGCCTATACCTTCCTGTGTTGTGTCCCAATTCTTATAGTTGCTGACCAGGAGACCACCTCTAGGTTGCCTGGCTCTGGTGGCTGGTGGGGCTTCTGCTTGCATGCCCTGTGAGATTATATATAACCAAGGGAGAAAGAAATCTCACCTGGCTGGCACACCCAGGATACAAAGAGGCAACAGACTAAGCATGCAGTCTTTCTGTGAAAGAGGCCCTATTAGT
This sequence comes from Callorhinus ursinus, assembly GCF_003265705.2. Taxonomy (NCBI): domain Eukaryota; kingdom Metazoa; phylum Chordata; class Mammalia; order Carnivora; family Otariidae; genus Callorhinus; species Callorhinus ursinus. The sequence goes on along the minus strand of NW_027397077.1, from coordinate 26,013,058 downwards.
TTACCTGCATAGCTGAAGCCCAAGGGGCAGGCTTTTAACGAAACACACATGTAAAGGCCCACTGTAATACTCTGGAGACTTCACAGGGCAAGAGTTATCTTTGAATTTTCCCTCTGCCACACTCCAAAGCACCAATATCTCGGAGAGAGGAGATTTTACACATATCTGGTGTCTTGGTTTTTGTGCCTGCTGCCCAAAAGATGTCCCTTGAATACTTTAAAAGCGCCTGCCTGAGGGTCTGGCTTCCATTCAGCCTGAATCTAGGGGCTGATTTCCTCCTCTTTGGGAATTCACATGCATAGGCAGGCGCTCAACTGGGAGCCACTAAAAATGAAATAAGCTTCTTGGATAATCATAAAGATTTGAGAGACAACAAAGAGCTAGGGCAGGGTTGAAAAGTAAGTTCCATCTCCTACATGAAGCCACTCCTTCATGATGGAGAGAGATGGCTGTTTTATCTAATGCATAGAAACCAACACAGAGAGCCAAGGGAAATGAAAAAAACAGGAATATGTTTCAAAGAAACAAACAAGATAAAACCTTAGAAAAAAAATCCCTAATTAAATGGAGATAACTTATTTACCTGATAGAGTTCAAAATAATGTCCATGTAGATTCTCACCAAACCAAAGGGGAAAAAAAAAGGATGAACACAGTGAGAATTTCAACTAACAGAAAATGTAAGAAAGTACCAAAAAGAAGTCAAAGAGCTGAAGAATACAATAATTAAACTGAAAAATAGAGGGCTTCAATGGCAGAATACATGAAGCAAAAGACAGGATTAGTGAACTCAAAGACATAACAGTAAAATTCACCCAATCACAGCAGAAAAACAAAACAAAAAGCCAAGAAGGCTTAAACAGCTTATGGGATAATATCAAGCAGAATAATGTTCATATCATAGGGGCTGCAGAAGAAGAAGGGAAAATGGGGCAGAAAAGTTATTTGAATAAATAATGATTGAGATTTCCCTAGGCTTGGGAAGAAAACAGACATCCAGATACAATAAGTCCAGAGAAATCCAAAGATGAACCCAAAAATACCCACACCAAGACACATTATAATTAAAATGCCAAAAGTAAAGACAAACAGAATCTTAAAAACAGTAAGAGAAGAACCCCCATAAGACTATCAGCAGAAACTGAGCATATTGTGTCACTTTCTTCTGGTCAGCAAAGGGCTGAAAGAAAGAAAGACCTTCCAACCAAGGATATGCTACCAGGTAAAACATACATTCAGAATTGAAGAAGAGACAGAGTTTTCCAGACAAGACACAGGTAGGAAAAATAACTAAGTACAACAATTAATTAGGAGATACACAAGATCAATAGATATAAAATGTGACATCAAAAACCTAAAATGTGGATGAGGAGAGAATATAAAATGTAGAGTTTTAGAATGTGTTCAAACTTACATTGTTATCAAATTGAAATACACTGTTAAAAATTTAAGTCATTATTTGAAGCCTCATGGTAACCACAAAGCAAAAACCTATAGTAGATATAGAAAAGATAGAGAGAAAGGAATCTAAACATACTTTAAAAAAAGACATCAAACCACAAAGGAATGGAAAAGAAGAAAAGGATACAGAAGAACAACAAAACAGCTAGAAAAGAATTAACAAAGATGCAATAAGTACATACATTTCAATAATTACTTTAAATGCAAATTAGCTAGATTCTCCAATGAAAAGACAGAGTGGGAGTTCTCGGAACATGGTGGAATAGGAAGATCCTGAGTTTACCTCCTTCCACAGATATACCAAGGCTTTGAGTACTTATATTACAAATCACTCTGAGAATAAGCTGAAGACTAGAAGAATAGCTCTTCAAAGCTAAAGATATAAACATACATGTGCACATGCTCACATACACATACATATGTACACACACACACACACACACACACACACACACAGAGAAGAGATGTAGTCAGGAACCAAACCCCTGGCTCAGTGACCCACAAGTGGGAGTGATAGTACAAGTTTCTTCTTGAGGAGCAAGAAGTTCAAGCCACACAGACGGCACACCCCTGCCCTGGGGATCTGCACTTGAGGTGACAAACCACCATAAAGTCTGGATTTGCAAATCAGCAGGGCTTCACTCTAGAACATTTGAAAACCAGTGGGGTGTAACTCCGGGAGAGCCAAATGGTTATAGGAAATGAAACCTCCAGTCTTAAGGAGTTCACATACAGTAATACTTGGTCTGAGACTTAGCAAGAAGCAGGAGTTTGAAAAGTGCCCGGCCTATACAGGAAGGATTTTTTGCTGACTAATGTTAGGGTGTGTATCAGAGGCATGGGGATCTCTTGGAACTCTTGCACCTCTCTCTGGGACTGAAAGCACTTGCAGGTGCCATTTTTCTTGCACTCCTTTAGCCCAGCTGGCCCGAAGCTGCTGTGAGTCAGTTCCAACGTCTCTATATACCTTGCTAGCACCATTTGCCCTGCCCAGATGTATCCCTGTGGACCTGCTCTGGTAGGTACCCCAGCAAAGTGGCTCCCACCCTACACATGGCAGGCAGCCTTGCTTGGGACCAGTGTTCCCCACTTAAGTGGCTCCTGCACTACCACACCCAGGAGGCAGCTTCAGTTGGGACTGATGCCCCTCCAAAGACACTTTGGTCTTGGGTTGGGCATCCTCTCTCACCAGCATGGCCACAAAAGCTGTGGCTGAGCTTCACAGCCAAACACACTGGGGAGTAACTTCACCCACAAGCACACTTGCAGCCCCAGCCCCAGCCATGCCTCTCCTACACTCATGCTGGGACCAACCCCTTCCACCAGTGCAGTCCCAGAAACTGGGGCCAGGCATTGCAGCTGATGACCTGGGGGCCAGTCTTGTCCACTAGCCTGCCTGCAGCAGTAGTGGTCCTGATATACAGAAGAGCATACACAGCCCAAATAGGGGATATCCCTGGAGTGCCAGTAGGCCCCAGAGGACACTTTCTACATAAGGCCACTACCTTTAAGGCCAGGAGACATAGATGACCTACTTGAAACATAGATACAAACACAAGAAGTCAGATAAAATAAGTCAGGGAGGAACATGCTCCCAATGAAAGAAACCAGAAATCTAAAAACAAACAAACAACAACAACAAAAACCCAAAAATAAACAAACAAAAAACCCTAAATGTAATGGGGCAAGGATACCAATCTATGGGATAAAGAGTTCAAAGTAATGGTCATAAAAATACTCTATACTTCGGAGAAGAGTGAAGGAACCCAGTGAGAACTTTGACAAAGTGATAGAAAATATGAAAAAGAACCAATCGGAGATGAAGAATACAATACCTGAAATGAAAAATAAACTAAAGGTATCAACAGCAGATGAGAGGATGAAGAAGTATCAGTGATCTGCAAGACAGGGTAGTAAAAATCATCCAAGCTGAATGGCAAAAAGAAAAAAGAACAAAAATAATGAGGATAGGTTAAGGAACCTCTGGGACAACATTAAACATACTAAAATTTGCATGATAGGGGTCCCAAAAAGAGAAGAGATAGACAACGCAGCAAAAAGATGTATTTGAAGATGTAATATTTGACAACTTTGATAAACTTGGGAAAGAAACAGACACTAGGTCCAGGAAGCAGAGAGAGCCCTGAGTAAGATGAACCCTATGAAGTACACACCAGGGCACATAATAATTAAAATGTCCAAAAATAAAGAGAATCTTAAAGGTAACCAGAGAAAAGAAACCAATAACCTAGAAGGGAACACCCAGAAGACTATGAGCTGATTTTTGGCAGAAACTTTGCAGCCATAAGGTAGTGCCATGATACAGTTAAAGTGCTGAAAGGAAAAAAACCTTCAACCAAGAATACTTTACTTGTCAAGGTTATCATTGCAGAATTAAAGGAGATAGAGTTTCCTAGACAAACATAAGTTAAAAATGTTTATCACCACTCAACTGGCCTTCTAAGAAATGTTAAGGGGACTTCATTAAACCAAAGGCCATCATCACTAGAAGAAAATTATGAAAGAAAAACTTTCAAAGGTAAAAGCAAACATATAGTAAAACCAGTCACTTATAAAGCAAGTATGAAAGTTAAAAGTAGTACTATCAATTATACCTAGAAAAATTAGTCAAGTGATATGCAAAATAAAGAGATGTAAAATATGACATCATATACATAAAACATAGGGGGGGAGTCAAACTGTAGTACTTTTAGAACACACTTGAACTTAAGCTACCATTGACTTAAGATAGTCTGCTATATACATAGGATGTTATATTTGAAATTCACGGTAACCAGGAACCAAATATCAATAATAAATATACAAAAAATAAACAGAAAGGAGTCCAAACATAACATGAAGTTAAAAAAAAAATCAGAAGATAACAGAGCTAGAGAAGGACAGAGCAGTGAGAATTACAAAATACACCCCCCCAACCAACAAAATGGCAATAGATACATATATCTTAATAATTAGTTTAAATGTAAATGGACTAAACCAATCACCCCAACAGAAAATCAACAAGGAAACAATGGCTTTGAATGACACACTGGACCAGATGGATTTAATAGACATATTCAGAACATTCTATTCTAAAAGATAGCACATTCTCCAGAATAGATCACATATTATTATTATTAGGCCACAAAACAAGTCGCAATAAATTAAAAAAAAGTCAGCCATACCATGCATCTTTTCTGACCACAACACTATGAAACTAGAAATCAACCACAAGAAAAAATCTGGAAAGAGCACAAATACATGGAGGTTAAATAACATGGTACTAAACAATGAAATGGTCAACCAAGAAATCAAAGAAGAAATAAAAAATTACATGAAACAAATTAAAATGCCAAAATCTTTGGGATGCAACAAAAGTGGTTCAAAGAGGGAAGATTATAGCAATACAGGTCTACATCAAGAAGCAAGAAAAATCTCAAATTAACAACCTAAACTTACACCTGAAGGAGCTAGAAAAAGAAGAACAAGCAAACTCCAACCCAGCAAAAGGGAGGAAATAATAAAGATTAGAGCAGATTATAGAAACTAAAAATAATAGAATAGATGAATGAAACCAGGAGATGGTTCTTTGAAAGGATCAACAAAATTGATAAATCTCTAGCCAAACTCCTCAAAGAGAGAGAGGGCTCAAATAAAATCACTAATAAAAGAGGAGAAATAACAGTCAACACCACAGAAGTACAAACAATTTTAACAGAATATTATGAAAACCTACATGCCAACAAACTGAACAACTTGGAAGAAATGGATAAATTTCTAGAAACATATAACCTACCAAAACTAAAGCAGGAAGAAATGGTAAATTTGAACAGACCAATTACCAGCAATGAAATTTAAACAATAATACAAAAAGACAGACCCCCTTCCCCACGCCAAATAGTACAGAACCAGACAGCTTCACAAGTGAATTCTACCAAACATTTAAAGAAAAATTAATACCCATTCTTCTCAAACTAGTCCAAAAAATGGCAGGGGAGGGAAAACTTCCAAATTCATTCTATAAGGCCAATATCACCCTGATTCCAAAAACAGGTAAAGACACCACAGGAGAAATACAGGCCAATATCTGTCATGAATATAGATGCAAAATTCCTCAACAAAATATTAGCAAACTGAATCCAACAATACATTAAAAAAAAAAATCATACACCTCAGGGCGCCTGTGTGGCTCAATCGGTTAAGCATCTGACTCTTGATTTCTGCTCAGGTCATGATCTGAGAGTCATGAGATTGAGCCCTGTGTTGGGCTCTATGCTCAGTGTAGAGTCTGCCTGAGTTTCTCTCTCTCCCTCTCCCTCTGCCCCGCCCCCCACCCTTGTGTACACTCTCCATTTCTAAAATAAATAAAATCTTTTAAAAAATCATACACCTTCATCAGGTGGGATTTATTCCCAGGACACAAGGGTGGTTCAATAATCACAAAACAATCAATGTGATATGTCAGATCAGTAAGAGAAAGGATAAAAATCTTGTGATCATTTTAATAGATGCAGAAAAAGCATTTGACAAAGTACAACATCCATTCATGATAAAGACTCTCAGCAAAATAGGTCTAGAGGGAACATACCTCAACATAATAAAGGCCTAATATGAATAACCCAAAGCCAACATCATACTCCATGGTGAAATATGGAGAGCTTTGCCCCTAAGATCGGGAACAAGACAAGAATGTCCACTCTCACCACTTTTATTCAACATAGTACTGGAAGTCCTAGTCACAGCAATTAAACGACATAAAGAAATAAAAGGCATCCAAATTGGTAAGGAAGAAGTAAAACTCTCATTATTTGCAGATGACATGGATACTATATATAGAAAACCCTGAACACTCCACCAAAAAACTACTAGAACTGATAAATTCAGTAAAGTTGCAGGACACAAAATCCATGTACAGAAATCTGTTGCATTCCTGTACACTCATAATAAATCAGCAGAAAGTGAAATTAAGAAAACAATCCCATTTATAATTGTACCAAAAACAAAATATGAAGGAATAAATATAACCAAAGAGGTGAAAGACCTGGACTCTGAAAACCATAAAACACTGATGAAAGAAATTGAAGAGGACACAAAGAAATGGAAAGACATTATATGTTCATGGTTTGGAAGAACAAATATTAAAATGTCTATACTACACAAAGAAATCTACAGATTTAATGCAATCCTTATCAAAATACCGACAGCAGTTTTGACAGAACTAGACTGAATAATCCTAAAATTTGTATGGAACCACAAAAGACCTCAAATAGCCAAAGCAACCTTGAAAAAGAAAAATAAAACTGGAGGTATCACATTTCTGCTTTCAAGTTATATAATAAAGTGGTAATAATTAAAACAGTATGGTACTGGCATAAAAATAGATACATAGCAAGTGGAATAGAACAGAAAACCCAGATATAAACCCACAATTATATGGTCAATTAACCTTCAACACAGGAGGAATGAAAATGCAATGGGAAAAAGAGTCTCTCTTCAACAAATGGTGTTGAGAAAACTGGATGCAAAAGAATGAAAACGAACCACTTCCTTTCACCGTACACAAAAATAAACTCAAAATGGATTAAATACCTAACTGTTAGACCTGAAACCATAAAAATTCTTCAATAGAGGACAGGCAGTAATTACTCTGACATTAGCTGTAGCAACATTTTTCTAGATATGGCTCCTGAGGCAAGGGAATTAAAAGCAAAAATAAACTACTGGGACTACATCAAAATAAAAAGTCTCTGTACAGGGAAGAAAACAATCAACAAAGCTAAAAGACAAACTACTGAATGATATTTGCAAATGACATATCCAAGAAAGGGTTAGTATCCAAAATATATAAATAACTTATACAACTCGACACCCCAAAGAACAAATAATCCAATTAAAAATGGGCAGAAGATACAAACAGACATTTCTCCAAAGATGACATACAGATGGCCTACAGACACACGAAAAGATGCTCAACATCACTCATCGTCAGGAACGTGCAAATCAAAACTGTAATAAGATCACCTTACACCTGTCAAATGGCTAAAATCAACAAAACAAGAAACAAGAGTTGGGGAGGATGCAGAGAAAAAGGAACCCTTGTACACTGTTGGCAGGAATGCAAACAGGTGCAGCCACCATGGAAAGCAGTATGGAGGTTTCTCAAAAAAACTGAAAATAGAACTATCCTGTGATCCACTAATTGCACTACTGGGTATTTACCCAAAAAATACCAAAGCACTAATTCAAAGGGATACATGCACTAGGTGTCTATTGCAGCATTACTTATAATAGCCAAAATATGGAACCAGCCCATGTGTCCATCAATAGAGGAATGGATAAAGAAGATATATATATATACACACACACAGACACACAATGAAATATTATTGAGCCATAAAAAACAATGAAATCTTGCCATTTGCAACAACATGGATAGAGCTAGAGAGTATAATGCTAAGTGAATTAAGTCCATCAGAGAAAGACAAATGCCATATCATCTCACAAAACGAACAAGCAAAACAGAGAGGGGAGGAGAGGGAGGAAGGGCTAGAGAGAGAGAGAGAGAGAGAGAGAGAGAGAGCGAGGGAGAGGGAGAGACAAACCAAGAAACAGGTTCTTAACTATAGAGAACAAACTGATGGTTACCAGAGAGGAGGTGGGTGGGGGAAATGGGTGAAATAGGTAAGGGGGATTAAAGAGTACACTCATCAAGATAAAAAAATAATTAAAAAATATAAATGGACTAAGTGCTCCAATCAAAAGACATATGGTGGCTGAATGGATTAAAAATCAAGACCAAATCTATATGCTGCCTACAAAAGACTCACTTCAGATCTCAAAACACATGGACCGAAAGTGAAGAGATGGAAAAGATATTCCATGCAAATGGAAACAAAAATAAACCTTAACAATACTTATGAGATAAAATAAACTTTTTTAAAAAGTCTCTAAAATGAGATAAAGAAGGGCATTACAAAATGATAAAGGGATAAATCCAAGAAAAAAATAAAACACTTAAATATCTATGCACCTAGCATATGGGGACCTAAACACTTACAGCAAATATTAACAGGCCTAAAGAAAACATTGCTGGCAATAGGATAACAGTAAGGGACTTTAACACCCAGCTTACAACAATGAATACATCACCCAGACAGAAAATCAATAAGGAAACATTGGCCTTAAATGACCCATTAGACTAGATGGAGTTAACAGATACGTACAGAACATTCCATCCAAAAGAAGCAGAATATACACTCTTTTCAAGTGCACATGTAACGTGATCCAGGATAGATCACATGTTAAGCCACAAAACAAATCTCAACAAATTAAATAAGAATGAAATCAAATCAAGCAACTCGTCTGACACCAAAACTATGGAGTTAGAAACCAATTAAAGAAAAAAAAAAACACCAAAACACCCATGAAAAAAGTGGAGGCTAAAGGATTTGCTACTAAGCAACCAATAGGTCAAGGAGGAAATCAATGAGGAAATTTAAAAAATACCTTAAAATATATGAAAATGAAAACACAATGTTCAAAATGCTTGGGTATCCCAAACATTCTAATAAGTGTTATGGTGATACCAGCCTACCTCAAGAAATAAAAATCTCAAATAAACAATCTAACATTACACCCAAAGAAGTAGAAAAAGAACAAAGCTTAAATTTAGAAGAAGAAAGCAAACAATAAAGATCACTGTGGAAACAGAGATCAAAAAAAAAAAAAAAGAGAAAAGATTAATAAAACTTAAAGCCAGTTCTTTGCAAAGATACACAAAATTGATAAACTTTGAGCCAGACACACCAAAAAAAAAGAACTAAAATAAACATAAATCAGAAATGAAAGAGGAGAAGTGACAATTGACACCACAGAAACACAAAGGATTATATGTGAATATTATCAATTATACACTAATTGGAAAACCTAGGAGAAATAAATTCCTAGAAATATACAATCTTCCAAAATTAAATCAGGAAGAAATAGAAAGTCTGAACAGACCAATTACTAGTAATGAAATCACATCAATAATTTTAAAACTCCCAACAAATTCCAGGACCAGATGGCATCACAGGTGTATTCTACCAAACATTCAAAGAAAAGTGTATATCTTTCTTTCTCAAACTATTTCAAAAAACTGAAGTGGAAGGAATACTTCCAAATTTATTCTTTGAGGCCAGCATTACCCTGATACCAAAACCAAAGACCCTACAAAAAGAGAAAATTACAGAACAATGACCCTAATCAATATGGATGCAAAAATTCTCAACAAATTATTAGCAAACTGAATTCAAAAATACATTAAAAAGATCATTTACCACAATCAAATGGGATTTATTCCAGTAATTCAAGGATGGTTCATCATCCACAAATCAATCAATATGATAGACTGCAGTAGCAAAATGAAGGATAAAAATCATGTGATTACCTCAATAGATGCTGAAAGAGCATTTGACAAAATTCAGTATTCATTCATGATAAAAACTCTGAGCAAAGTGGGTATAGAGGGGATGCATCTCCCCATAATAAAGGCCATATATGACAAACTCCCAGCTAACATACTCAAAGTGAAGAGGTGATTCTTTCTTTCTTTCTTTCTTTCTTTCTTTCTTTCTTTCTTTCTTTCTTTCTTTCTTTCTTTCTTTCTTTCTTTCTTTCTTCTTTCTTTCTTTCTTTCTTTCTTTCTTTCTTTCTTTCTTTCTTTCTTTCTTTCTTTCTTTCTTTCCTTTCTTTCCTTTCTTTCCTTTCTTTCCTTTCTTTCCTTCCTTCCTTTCTTCCTTTCTCTTTCTTTCTCTCTCTCTCTCTCTCTCTCTCTCTCTCTCTTTCTTTCAGGATTTTATTTATTTGACAGAGAGAGTGAGAGAGCACAAACAGGGGGAACAGTAGAGGGAAAAGGAGAAGCAAGCTCCCTGCCAAGCTGGGAGCCAGATGCAGGGCTCGATCTCAGGAACTTGGGATCATGACCTGAGCCAAAGGCAGACACTTAACAATCTGAGCCACCCATGCGCCCAAAGAGGTGATTTTCTTCTAAGATAAGGAACAAGACAAGGATGTCTACTTTCATCACTTTTACTCAGCAGAGTAATGGAAATCCTAACCACAGCAATCAGATAAGGAAAATAAAAGACATCCAAAATGATAATGTAGTACAACTGTCACTATTTGCAGATGACATGATACTATATATAAAAGAAACCCTGATGACTTATTATAATTGATAAATGAATTCAATAAACTTGCAAGATACAAAATAAATATACAAAAATCTGTTGCATTTCTACACATTAATAATGAAGTAGCAGAAAGAGAAATTAAGAAAATAATCCCACATACAACTGCATCACAAAAATAAAATACCTAGAAATAAATTTAACCAAGAAAATGAAAACTGTAAGACAATGCAGAAAGAAATTAAAGAAGAAACAAATAAATGGAAAGATATACCATACTCAAAAATTGGAAAAATTAATATTGTTAAAATTCTCATACTACCCAAAGCTATCTATCCAAACAGATTCAATTCAATTCCTATGAAAATACCAATACGGTTTTTTCGTAAAACTAAAATAAATAACCTTAACATTTTTTGGACCCACAAAAGACCCCAAATGGCCAAAGAAACCTTAAGGAAGAAGAACAAAAGTAGAGGTATCACAATCCCTGATTTCAAACTATACTGTAAAGCTATAGTAATCCAAACAATATGGTATGAATGCAAAAGCAGACACACAGATCAGTGAAAGAGAATAGAGAGCCCAGAGATAAACTCATACTTACACGATCAATTGACCTATTAGAAAGGAATGCAATGATATAAAATGTGAAAAAGATAGTCTCCTCAATAAATGGTGCTGGGAAAACAGGACAGCTACATGCAGAATGAAAATCAGCCACTTTCTTACACCATATACAAAAATAAACTCAAAATGGATTAACAACCTAAATGTAAGACCTGAAACCACAAAACTCTTAAAAAAAATGGAGGCTCTAAACTCATGTACATCAGTCTTAGCAATAGGTTTTTGGATCTGTCTCCTTAGGGAAGAGCAACAAAAGCAAAAATAAGCAATTGAGACTGTATCAAACTAAAAAGCTTTTGCACAGTGAAAGAAACTCTTAACAGAACAAAAAGGCAACTTACTGAATGGGAGAGTACATTTGCAAATGACATATCTGATAACAAATTAATATCCAAAATATATAGAGAACTCATACAAAACAAACAAACCAACAAAAAACCCAAACCTAAACAATCCAATTAAAAAATGAGCAGAGGACCGGAAAAACACATTTTTCCAAAGAAGACCTACAGATGTCCCTCAGGCAAAAGGAAAGATATTCTTCAGCACTATCAGGGAAATGCGAATCAAAACCACAATGAGATATCACCTCATATCTGTCAGGATGGCAACATCAAGATGACAAGAAATAACAAATGTTGGCTAGCATGTGGAGAAAAGGGACCCCATGTGAACTGTCACTGGGAGGTAAATTGGTACCTCCACTATGGAAAAGAGTATATAGCTTCTTCAATAAATTAAAAATTTAAATATAATATGATCCAGTAACTCCACCTCTGAATATTTCCCTGAAAACAAATAAAAAACTATTTTGAAAAGACATATGCACCCCATGTTTATTGCATTATTTACAATGACTGAGATATGGAGTCAACCAATCTAAATGTCCATTGTTAGACAAATGGATAAAGATATAGTATATATACAATGGAATATTACTCAGCCACAAAAGAAAATGAAATCTTGTCATTTGTGACAACATGGATGGCCCTAGAGGCTACAATGTGAAGTGAAATAAGTCAGACAGAGACAAATACATGATTGCACTTATACAGGGAATCTAAAAAACAAAAGGAACAAAAGATAAACAGACTCACGAATGCAGAAAATAAACTGGTAGTTGCCAGAGGGAAGGTGATTAGGGGTACGGGCAAAATAGCTGAAAGAGATTAATAGGTAAAAACTTAGAGTTATAAAATAAGTAAGTCATAGGGATGTAAAGTACAGCATAGGGAATGTAGTCAATATTATTTTAATAACTTTGTACGGTGACAGATGGTAACTACACTCATTATGGTGATTTCATAAAATATATAAATGCTGAATCACTATGTTGTACAGCAGAAACTAATATTATATATCAACTACATTTCATTTAAAAATAAATAAATAAAATGTTTAAAAAGAAAGAATGGCTGGATGGATAAAACAACAAGACTCATTTATATGCTGCCTATAAGGGGCTCAATTCAGATATAACACACACAGAATGAAGGAGAAGGGATGCAAAAAGATATGGAAACCAAAAGAAAGATGGGGTAGTTAACCTTATATCAGACAAAACAGACTTTAAATCAAAGACTGTAACAAGAGACAAAGAAAGCCATTACATAATGATAAAAGGTTCAAACCAACAAAAGAATCTAACATTTGTAAAAATTTATGCATCCTACATAGGAAGCATCTAAATATATATACCAAATATCAATAGATCTAAAGGAAGAAATAGACAGCGATACAATAATAGTAGTGACTTTAATACTTCACTTTCATCAATGGATAGATCAACTAGAGAGAAAAATCAGTAAGGAAACATCAGCCATAAAAAACACATCAGAACAGATGGACTTAAAAAATATATACAGAATATTCTATCCAAATGCAACAGAATATACATTCTTCTCAAGTGCACAAGAAACATTCTCCAGAATAGATAATATGTTAGGCACAAAAGAAGTCTTAATGCGTTTCAGAAAACTGAAATCATATCAAGCATCTTTTCCAACTACAGTTACCTGAAACCAATGGGTCAAAGAAGAAAACAAAACAAAAAATACCTTGAGACAAATGAAAATAGAACACACTAAAACTTATAAGATGCAGCAAAATCATCTGTAAGAGGGAAGCTCATAGTGATAAATGCCTACGCCAAGAAATAGGAAAAATCTCAAATAACCTAACTTTACACCTCAAGGAACTAGAAAAAGAAACACAGCCTAAAGTTAGTAGAAGGAAGGAAATGACAAAAATCAGAGCAGAAATAAATGAAATAGAGACTAAAAAGAGTAGAAAAGATCAATGAAGCTATGAGTTGGGTATTTGAGAAGATAAAATTGAGAAATTTTTAGCTAGACTCATCAAGGAAAAAAGAGAACTCAATAAATAAAATTAGAAATGAAAGTGATATTACAACTGATACCACAGACCATAGGAAGGATTGTAAGATACTAATATGAACTGTATGCCAACAAATTGGACAACCTAGAAGAAATGGATAAATTCCTAGAAACATAGTACCTACCAAGAATGAATGATGAAGAAACAGAAATTCTGAAAAGGGTTATTACTAGTAAGGAGATTGAGTCAGCAAATTAGAAACCTCCTAACAAAAGTTCAGGGGCAGATGGCCTCACTGGTTAATGCTACTAAACATCTAAAGAACACATATAAATTCTACTCAAACTCTTACAAAAAAATAAAAGAAGAGGGAACATTTCCAAACTCATTTTACAAAGCCAGCATTACCCTGATACCAAAACCAGATACCACAAGAAAATTACAGGCCAACATCTCTGAAGAAGATAGATGCAAAAATCCTCAGCAAAGTATTAGCAAACTGATTTCAACAATTCAGTAAGAGTATTACGCAGCATGATGGACTGGGATTTATTCCAAGGATGCAAAGATGGTTCAACAACTGCAAATCAATCAGAATGATACATCACATTAGCAAAATGAAAGGTAGAAAGCAGTTGGTCATCTCAATAGATGCAAAAAAAGCATTTGACAAAATTCAACCTCCATTTATGATAAAAACTCTGAATACAGTGGGCTTCAAGGGAACATACCTCAATATAATAAATGCCATATATGACAAGCTCACAGCTAACATCACACTCTATGGTGAAAAGCTGCAGCTTTTCCTTTAAGGTCAGCAACAAGACAAGGATGTCCACTTTCACCACTTTTATTCAACACAGTATTGAAGTTCCTACTTAGAATAATTAAGCAAGAAAAAGAATTAAAATTCATCCAAATTGGAAAGAACAAAGTAAAACTGTCACTATTTGCAGATGACATAATATTATAAAAAACCCTAAAGACACCATCAGAAATTTTAGAATAAATAAATTCAGTAAAATTGCAGGATACAAAGTCAATACACAAAAATCTGTTGCTTTTAAGCAATGTAATTTACAAGTGCATCAAAAAGAATAAAATAAGGAAATAAATTTAAGGAGGTGAAAGACCTGCATTCTGAAAACTATTAAGACACTGGTCAAAGAAATTGGAGAAAAGACAAATAAATGGAAAGATATTCTGTGCTCCTGGATTGGAAGAACATTGTTAAAATGTTCATACTACTTAATCTACAAATGTAGATTAATCTACAGAATCAATACAATTCCTAACAAAATTCCAATGGCATTTTTCACAGAAATAAAACAAATAATCCTAAAATTTGTTTTGAACCCCAAAGACCCTGAATTGCCAATGCCAACTTGAGAAAGAGGAACAAAGTTAGATGTACCATGCTTCCCAATTTAAAAATACATATTGGAAACCTACAGTAATCAAAACAGTATGGTATTGACAGGAAAAGAGACACACAGATAACCGAAATAGAATGCCCAGAAAAAAAAACTCAGGCATATATATGTTAACTTAATTTTTAACACAGGAGCCAAGAATATACAATAAGGAAAAGACAGTTTCTTCAAAAACAGTGTTTGAAAGCAGAAGCCACACACAAAAGAATGGAACTGGACCACTGAATGGAGTAGACCATACACAAAAATGAACCCAAAATGAATTAAAAACTTGAACATGAAACCTGAAACCATACAACTCAGAAAACACCAGTAGTAAGTTTTTTGACATCGATCTTGGTGATGTATTTTTGGATGTTATACCAGTAGCAGAGGCAATAAAAGCAAAAATAGGGATGCAAAAATGAACAAGTGGGACTATCTCAAACTGAAAAGTCAAAACCCAAAAATCGGATTAAACAATGGCAAAGGAAGCAAATAGAAAAACAAAGAAGACATACAGAAGGTCAAGAAACTCATGAAAAGGTGCTCAACACCACTCACCATCAGATAAACACAAATCCGAACCATAAGGAAACATTACCTCACACTCGTTAGAATGGATAGTATCAACACGGCAAGAAATAACAGGCGTTGGTGAAGACAAGGGCAAGAGAGAACCCTCTTGCACTGTTAGTGGGAATGTAAGTTTGTGCAGCTGCTATGGAAAACAATATGGAGATTCCTAAAAAATATCTACCTACCTACCGTAATGGTCCAGCAATTCCACCTCTGAGTATTTTTCTGAAGAAAATGAAAATACTAACTCAAAAAGTATATGAAGTTCCATATTCATTGCAGCGTCATTTATAGAAGCCAAGATATTGAATACACACACACACTCACACACACACACACAAACTTATAAGATTAATAAGATCTGAGGATCTAATATCTAACACATTGTGTAATTGCAATTTGTTAAGAGAATAGGATTTAAATATTCACACACATACACATGAAAGGTAAATATGTGGGTGATGGATGTGTTAACTAACTTGATTGGGGGAATTCTTTCACAATATACAAAGACCAAATCATCAGACTGTATACTTTAAATATCTTACAATTTTAATTCTCAATTATACTTTAATAAAGCTGGGGCAAAAAGAACAACATGAGCCAAAAGTAAGTAATGTAGTATTAGATTGTAACCCAAATTGTAAAATTAATATGCATGGGTCCACATGGACATAAATTATTGAATAAAACAAACAAATGGGAGAGAAGAGACAAATACTTCTTACAGAAGAATTCCAAGAGCAACCTCTCTCCTGATCTCTAACAGCATAGACTAGTTTTGGCTGTTTTTGTACTTTATATAAACAGAAGCCAATGTATCATCTTTGTAGGTTTTTAAGCAGGACTATTATCTGTTGTGTGCAAAGGGTACTCAAGTGAAACATGAGAAATGGAAGTACAGGGGGCTCTGATTTTTCATCATCTCTGGTAGATTTTGTTTTCTTTTCTTCTGAAAATGCCTATGAACTTCTGACTTGTGAATTTAACTCCTATCCAACAGAACACTTTAGACTTTGCTCTGACTCATAAATCTGGTGTTTTTGACCTTTCAGATTTGTAAAAATGCAAAGTGGAAAATACATTAGTTATTTAAGATTTAATTTTCATAATCATGGACAAAGTCTCCATATAAATCAAGTCCCCTAAGTGACGAGGTTTGCACAAAAGGCAGAGGTCAATAGAACATGAAAATATTGGTAGTAACTACTTGTCAGATTTGTCTCCACTCAATCATCCATCTCTATTTACCATGAACTGCCACCTCTTAGTCTTTGTGGGCACTCCCATGGAGAATTTTTAAAGATCCAACAGAGACATTTACATTTGTTCAAAAGTGAAAATGTCCATCTTGGAAAAAGACCAGAATTCCATGAAATTGATAAATGTGATGTTGGAAAAGTATTTTGGGGAGTCTAAAGGAATTCACTATGAGTACTGCTTTTGAACCACACACAAAAGCCATTGATAAAGGAGAATCTGGCAGAAATAGCCCAGGTAACACAGAAAGAGGAGAAAATCAACACGGATGGGCATTTCAGAACAGAAAAATGTGAGTATCAGAGAATCATGAGAGAACTCGGAAATAGTTTGATGAAACTCTGGAATGTTTTTGTAAAATATTTATGACCATGTAATGAAAGTCAACTGTGGAGTTTAGAGTATTGTTTGATGTTATCATGCAACAGTATGCCTGAAAGTATATCCTGTTGTAATTATAACCTAAAGTTAAATATAAAAATATAAACTTATATTAAAAAGTTTTTCAAGGTTAAGTCTCAAATTAACTTCTTCCTTTCCCTGCTTTTTATTCTAACATTCTGACTTCCTTATACTATATATTATACTGAAATAACGAGAAAGTCTTCTTTGGACATAATGATGCCATTCTGGAAGCTTCACCTAGAAAATGAGGGTCTTCGATAGGAGAGAAATATTGATTTAGCTGACAGGAAAGGAGGGTTTCCAGATTTGGGAAAGTACTAAAATAATTGCAAAGCCAAAAGTAAGAACTGGGTTGTAAAGGGTGGGTGCCGGGCACTGTGGAGAATCATGTAGTTCCATTTCTAGGAGGAGAGGATTCTTGCTTTAGACTGGCTGTCTGCACCACTTCTGCTTTGAACTAGGCATCTAACCTGGCTGCATTAAGAAAATCTCATATCTGAAAGTCCATCTGAAAATTTACAGTTAGAAATGATGGGACCACGACGTTCATTTTCATTTTCTTTTTTTTTTTTAAGATTTTATTTATTTGAGAGAGAGAATGAGAGAGAGAGAGAGAAAGAGAGAGAGAGAGAGAGAGAGAGAGAGAGAGAGAGAGAGAGAGAGAGAGAGAGACCATGAGAGGGGGGAGGGGCCGAGGGAGAAGCCCACTCACCGCCGAGCAGGAAGCCCTATGCGGGACTCCATCCCGGGACTCCAGGATCATGACCTGAGCCGAAGGCAGTTGCTTAACCAACTGAGCCACCCAGGCACCCCAAGATGTTCATTTTCAAGATCGCTTTTCTAGTGAGCCCTGTTGCACATGATACATTTTTAAAACTTTGCACTGCATTTGCAAGAGCTATAGGTTTTTTCTTTTCTTTGGCAATTTATTTGCCAAAATGGTATGAAATGTTGCAACAGAATCTGATACCAAGGGCCCCTTAAACCATTTCAGAATTTTTCTGGGAAGTCCCTCTGGCTCCTGCCACAAATATCTATGGCAGCATTTCTGAATATCTGTTCTTTGAAATACTTATGCATACAGATAGTCCATGAAAACAAGGATTCTGGGGTCAAATAAGGTTAGGAACCGCTGTAAACCCCATCTCCCTGAGACACAAAATGTATATCAGCATTATGAAGCCTCTGCATCAAAGTCCCACCAGAAACAAAAGACTTGAGCCAGTTAAGTTCCATCCCAAACTTGTTTACAACACAATCCTATCACATGGGTATTCTGGGACCACATTTTCGGAAACAGACATGAAATTCAAGATGGATCCCCTAATCCAGACCATTCCCAGCCTACAGCACCCATTTCTTCCTGGCAGGCGGCTCTGGGAACTGGGTTTGTCCTGCTGCCCTCAAGGAACAATCAGTGACATTCTAGGTGATGTTGTGCACCACATTAGCCTCTACTGTGCGGGTGGTAGCAGCAGAAATGATTATGATCACAAGACAGCTCTTTCGTAGATAGCGATTATCTCCTTAGAATAAAGAATGTCTTTGGTTGAGTGGAATGTCAGTGAACCTTTAATTTCTTCTAGTCTGTTGGCTCTGAGTATTCTTTGGTTCCACAAACTACTACATGTGAGTTTCCTGCACTTTCCCTCGGTCATATGAAGAGGAAAAGGAGCTCTGCCATCCTGCTGCTCCAGGGCTGATAGGCCACGGGGGATCCATTCTATACTCAAGAGGCTGTTGTTTCCCATTCCCCACCCAGGCAAGAAGTCACTCTCAGTTTCTGGGAGGAGTGATAATTACCCTCCTTGCTAAGGAGGTCGAAGATTAGAGGCCAGTCATGGCAGTGAGGGGTCTTTATACCTCTATGGGGACAAAATCCTCCTAGGTGGGGTAGTGCTCAGGGAGGAGGAGGAGGAGAAAGAGAAAGTAGATGAGGCAGGAACAGTGTCACATGAGGTGAGAGGTAATGATTTCCTGTAAAATGAGAATAGCCTACCTCGTGGTTTTTGCTGTCGACACTGAAAAAAATAAAAACAAAAAAGTAAACTGAGAATAGCCTATTGTTTCTTGGTCATAAAGCTCCTAGACACTCAGCAAAAAAGTAAAGCTATCCAAAAAAAAAAAAAAAAAAAAAAAAAAGAACAGTCAAAACCATTCAGGAGTAGCCACTCTAAATATTTGGTAAATAATGTTCCAGATAAACTGTTCATCATGTATTTATTTGTACTCTTACACACATAGCATACATATGTTCCTGGTTTATATCCAATAGGGGAATGAGAAGCCACATAGGATGGGGCACTCGTGGCAGACATTTCTCCTCCAAGGCTGTCTTTATTCACTAAACCTGAACAAAGGCTGAGATTCTTACAGATACTACCAGTAGATTGGAGGGGTAACTCTAACTATACATTTATAATTGATGTTTTCAAAACTTGTGTATGTAATATGGACTCATCCCTTCTTTTATTCATCCACGTGTACATATTGGAACAAACTCAGTGACACTATACCCACCGTTACCAGCCCCCAGGGCACTCCTCCTTGCAACACCTGACACCTGTTTGCTGAATGTCTTCTCTGGGTACAAAGTCATACAAGCCTTTGGTTTACACCTTTCATGAATCTCTTGCCCCAGCTGGACTAGGTCTTGTGGGTGGTGGAAACAGTGTCTCAGTAGAGTTACATCCCCTTTCTATGTATGTAATGATGACAGTTATAGCTGTTCTGTGGAAGACAGCATGACAAGGCAAAGTGAGGTATTTACATTATTCCATAGGTTCTCTTTATGAGGTGGTGCTATGATCCTCATTTTACAGATAATATAGTGGCTGTAATAATACACATTATTGTTACATATATGAATATATAATAAATTATACATATATTACTATACTAATAAGTAATTTATATTTAACATATATATGGCATATATAACCATCAAATAAGAAGGGATTATGTGCTTAGCCCAGGGTTACACGATTAACTGGGCTCTGAATCCTGGAGTCAAATAGCCCTGGGTTCAAACTCCAGCTTTCCCATTTACAAGCTCTTGGTTCCTTGGACTCTCTATGCCTCAGTTTCTTCATCTTTATAATGAGGCTAGCAATGATGCCTACACTTCATAGGGTTATTTTGAGAATTTAAAGAGAACACATGCTAAATGGAGACATAACATAAGCTTGTAGAAGTTACTGGAATTGAGTACTTTGTGTGCTTGGTGGGGGTTGGGGGGGTGGAGTCAGGGAAGTCGGGGGGAGAGGGAGGGAGGAAGAGGGAGAGTGGGGAGGGAGAGAATGAACGAGAATATTTAATAATGTGGTCTGTCCTGCTCTGTCCTCCAAGCAAGGAGGGCCTGCCCCAGAATGAACATGAAGCAGGAGAGAAAGTGCTGTTGCCTCCATCACATTCTGTTCCCAGGCGTCTCTCAGGCTTGAGCCTGCTGCCAAAGTAAGTGTGATTCTAATGTTAAAAGGTTCACATTCTCCGTACATCAAGTTCCTAAAACATTCAATTACTTCATCATGCTCTCAGGCCAAAAAAGCAGCAATCTGTTCCAATATTGTGAGAAAAACTGGCCACCCTGGGCCCATGGAAAGAGAAAACGGGGGCCCCACTGGGGGACCTTTATAAGGATTTGCAAGGATGATGTTGACCCTACTCAATTTTTGCCTGACGAGCCATCTTCAGTACCAAATGTTCACAAGAGAGGTCACTCCACTAAAAGTTAAATGGTAGAGCCAGGTTGCCAACCATGCAACGTGCTGAGGTCTGATCAAATATTTATGATTGCTTCAGAAGAAACTCCAGCTGGGAGTACAGGGGGGAGGAGGAGACATACCAGCACTAACGTGGTCAGCTTCTGGCACAAAGATGTATTTCTCAGAACTGCTGGAGACACAGGTCCATTCCACGCTCACAGTAAATTGTCACCTTCACAGCCAGTCATTTATGATCATGGATAACATGGTGTCAACCTACCCTACAGTGTGTCCCCCTGATATCTAGTATATTTAGATCCTCCAGATCATTAGCTCACTGGCCCACCTTTTCCCTCAACATAGCTTCTTCTTCCTCCCTTCTTAATATTTGCTCATATTTTTCTTCCCTCTACAATGCGGTTTCTTTCCTCTTTACCAAGCTCAATCCCAATCATGCCGTAGAACCCAATTCAGATAGGGTCTCATGTGTGAAATTTTCTACAGTGCAGGCACCATACCCTGTTCCCCCCATTTGGTGCTGACTGTATGCCAGCCTGGGGCAGGATTGTTGCTTTTCCATTTTGTTGCATTTTCACAGACCAGGACCACATTACTAACAGAACAATGAATAGACAAAATCCCTCTATCTATCTTATGCTGTTGATAAAAGGCTGTAAGCCAGAGACTCATCTTGTCACATTTCTCTCCCTGAACTTGATGCTTCTAGGCAGATATAAAAAGCTCCCAGAATGTTTGGTGGTAGAGTGACTGGCTTTAAAAATTGTCTCTTCCACCACTCCCTCACACTGCCCTTACTTCCCCTCACCCCACCCCCGACTTCTGTGGCTGAAAATCTCATGGAGGTTAGTCATTTAGTGGGGAGTACCATAGGCTAGTAGAGTAGGTTGGTCTCTCATTAGTTTTGAGGATTAAAAGCATATATTGAGAATTTGCAACTTTTAAATGCTTCTCCCCCAGGTTAATGACTGACATCTGGTGGATGTGCTTTTGTGGTCTGGGCTGGTTTCCTAGAATCCCTTTGTTTGGCCTGACCTTGATGCCCAAGGACTGCTTAGGGAAGTCTGAGGATGTTTTAATGCTAAGGTCTAGATGATTCTAGATGATGAAGCATTTTCGTTCTGGAGAAGAAATATTTTAACCTACTCAAGTTATAAAACACTTGTTCTGTGTCCAACATCATAATTAATTTATAGAAGTTTTCAAGTTTGATCTTCACAAGAACTCTTGAGGGTAGGTGGTGTCATTCCATTTTAATATGAGGAAACAGATACTTAGGAAGTTTCTGTCCCCAATAAGGCCACGCAACTCTAAGTGGCCAAGCTGGGGAGAGAAGCCATGCTTTTCTAACCACCTCTAACTACCTACCTACATTGGTCCCTAAATAAGTCTTTGGCAAAGACTGTCTTAAAGCATCAAGGTAGATATCAGGCCCTTATAATAAATTGTTTCCTTTTTATTGACTTGAAAGAAAATGCAACTGTGAATACTATACATTAATAGATTTTATGTGTTAACTAATGGTCTGATGGACTGCTATGATGTCTAATATTACAGCAAGTGATCATTAGATTTTCAGAAGAAGACAATGTGCTTTATCACTTGAAAATGGAATCCTTCCTAAAAGGTAAAGGTAGATATTGAAGATTGATTTGAAAGGTCAGGGTTAATAAGCTCATTAATGGCTAGGTTAAAATCCAGCCCAATCCTTCCTTTTTTGTTAGATAAATAAATCACTTAGCTAAGTGATGCCCTTCATTGGTAGCCTGGGGCTTTTCTCGTAGCCTCAGCAAGGATGCTGTCAAATCCTGTGCAGTAGAGAACAGGAGTTAAGAGCATGGGCTACAGAGCCAGAGGTTAAAGCCTCGCTCTCCTCTTCACTGGCTGGGCAACATTTGACTGCATTACCGAACCTCTTTGTACCACACTTTCCTTAACTAAGGAAAATGAAGATAAAATCTATGCTCAAAGCTGCGAGTAGAACAACATGAGAGAACTCATGTACCCCATGGGGTCCTATGGCAAGTAAATTCTCCAAAAAAAAAAAAAAAAAAAAAAACAAACAAACAAAAGCTATTATCTTCTGAACTAGAGGTCCCAAAACTTCTTTGTAAAGGATCATCTAGCAAATATATGAGTCTTTGCAGGCCAGTAGTCTCTGTCGAAATTATTCACACCTGCTCTTACAACCTGAAAGCCGCAATGGACAATATATGAGCAAATGGTTATGGGTGTGTTCCAATAAACCTTTATTTATCTAAGTGGGCTGCCAGCCAGATGTGACCAGTGGGTCACAGTTTGTTGACCCCTGTTCTAATCTAAACTAGGTAGGAATACACATTCCAACTTGATTTCCCTAGGACAGAAAGTAAGTGCGGTGACACCTGTAATAGTTGGATGTAAGGCAGAACTAATTTCTCTGCTCCCAGCTAAGAGAGGGATTGAGTTGTATGGACTTACGTGGTCCCAAGTCAGGATGCTTGATGGGAGGTTTTAAAAATACAAAACCTACCCAGAAAAGAATCTCTATTTTCATGGGCAATGCCGATGTGCAGGAATTTGCCTTGAATCAGTAGGCATTGAGTACTGCAGTCGCCTGGAGAAGAACAATGAATGGGGTCTGAATACCCTATTTTTCAAGCTTCACCTTCCCTGAAAAAGGGGGTGTGGGGGAAGGAGGGGTGGTGTAAATCTGCTTTCAGGAACATCTAGAGCCCTGAGGTGACCACTCCAAGTGCTGTCAGATTTCTCTTCCAGATCATATCCAAATCCATCCGAGAGGTGAGTTGAGCTCTACCTTATCTGAGATCATGCGATTCCCAGAGGAAATCTCAATGTGAGCAAAATGCAGGTCAGCTGTGAACGTGGCACCCCAACAATAGCAAAATGCAATTTGTACCATGTTCCATGGTCCCCTGCAAAGAGGTTGGTAAGGTTTTTTTCAGTGTGCCAAATCAAAGTTGTTTTGGAATTTTCCTCCACCCATCATCATCATCATCATCATCATCATCATCATCATCATTTTTTAAAACACCAGTCCTTTATGGGGCTTTTTGCCTGATTGTTGGTGTAAGCCATGATTTTAATTTATAGTCCAGACTGCTGTGTTTGCATATGGCTCTTGCCTTTACATTGGATGCTAGAGTATATATAATAAAGCCCTTGTCACCCAATTTACTGCTTTTTTATATATTGGATTTTAAATAAATGTTTATTTAATATTTACATTGATTGGCTAGCATGTGATTTTGCTACTGGGGATGGCTGAAGTCAAGATTAAATTGCCATCTGAAATGGAAAGAAGAGGGCATGGCCCAGCTTCTTACTCTTGACTTGAAGCTGGGGCCACATTACCATCATCTTGGATTAGTTTGCTTCAGGCCAAGCAAGAAGATTTTCCCATCTTTCTTTGCAGCCCATAAAGATGAGAGGATTATTTGGGTCCTTTTCTCAGTTGGTGTAGAACCGTAGAATAATCCATGAAGGAGTATAATAAAGATCTCTCTTTTTCAATTTATAGAAATTAACTTTTTAAAAATGTGTTTTTTAAATCTCTTAGATCAAAACAATTCTTTGATGCTCCAGTGAGCCCTTCAAGTGAGGGCAACAGCAATGTTAACCTAGCCACAGACTGCTTAGCTTTATGATTTTAACGGAGCAAATAAAACTGATTTATTAATAAAGTGTATTGTTGAAAGAGAATCTTTGCGGAATTTCAGACTGTGCAATGCATCCATTTTTATTGGCTTCACTTTGTTTTGCTTTCAGAGCTGTTTATAATGTTAGTTCACTGAAAATTCCTTTCCATATTGTCATTGGTCTTCCATCTCCAGAAAGCTTCCCATCCAGATTTAAAAAAAAAAAAAAAAGAAAAGAAAAGTCTTTCTTCTTTCTTCTCCACCTCCTTAAAATCAATTGGAAGTGGCATCTCCTGGGAATGGGTCCATCTCTTAACCGTGTCTGATATTTCTCCTGCTTCCAGCAGGGGAAGAAAATGGAACTTCCTTTCAGAGCTTTTGTTCCTCAAAAGAAATAGATCTCAGGCAAATGCTCCCACTTCCTTCTCACTCGGAAGTGATCCGCTTTAACACGTTCTGTTCTTTTCTTTTAGCAAAAGTCAGGTGAACAAGTAATCTTCATGACTATGCAGCCTCTAAAGTCACTCGGGCCTGTGCTCAGAAGGACCCCACATACTTGGTTTGATGCTCTGCTGTCACCATCTTGAAATTCTGAATAGTCTCTGAATAAGGGGCCTTGTGTTTTCATTTTGCATGAGGCCCTGCAAATGATGTAGCCTGTCCTGGTGAGAAACAACATACCAGAGCACAGAATACTTTTTCCCAAAACACTTCTTTTCTGATGGAAAGAGAGAAAAAAAATGTGAAAAATTTTCCAATTTCTTACGACAAGCTGTGTTCTATGCTGAGCATCATGTAGGATTGTTTCATTCCTTAACAACCCTGCAGGTATAATTATGGCCTCCATTTTTTCCCCAGATGGGGAAATTAAGATTTAGAAAGAGTTGACAGGTTGCAGGTCACAGAGTTACAGAGGATTAAAGATGGCTTTTTAACTTAGCTCTGCTTCTAAAGACCACTACATTATTTAACAGTTCATTGTCAGTTTTCACTTGGAGATCAATGGTTTAAACATTTAATTGAACTCAAGTTCAACCACTTTTTTCAGGCATAAGACCTGGAAAGTATGTGGACACTAAATCTGAGAGACCAAGCACTGATTCCCTGTTTCCACCATGTTTCTGGATTTTGAGGTACCTCCAGGCTGGAAGATTATTACTTCTTGCACTTTCACAAAAATCTTAGACTTTAAAAAAATTTTATTTACAATGGGCTGGAAAGGCCATTAAAAATGGTATACTTGAAAGGTTTTGCTTCTCTCTGCCCAATATGCATTTTCTTTGCTCTCACCATCAGCCTGTCAATTTTCTTTGGATAACCCCTCCTTTCTACCCTTGGTCTTTGTTATTCCAGTGGAATTGCCACACCCAATCCCAGACAATCAACATCTTCTGTCTTGGGATACCATCCTCCCAAATGGTTTTATAATTGATTCAGGGATGGCCAACTTTGTGGGAACCTCTGTGAAAGAGAAGTATTTTTTTTCTCCCGCTGAGCTGAAAAATGTAAAGTAGGGGTTCCTTGAGCTTTCAAATTCAGTCAGAACCAAGAAATGGAAAAAAGAATATTCCTGATGCACTTGAGCTCCTTGACCCATTCACATTTGCTCTCTGGACAATTTGATTTCATGACCCATGAAAATCCTCTTTTGCTTACGTCACTTTAAGTTTAGTTTCTGTCACTTGCCCCGAAATGAGTGCTGGTTAACGAAAGTAGCAACCTCAATTGTCGAAGCAAAATGAGGCTTTCCCAACATTCACGTGGAAGACTAAACTAGTAACCGTTCATGTGACCTCAACATGGCTTTCTTCTTTAATAGATGGGACTAAGTATGAGGTCTGCTGTTGAGAGGCAGAAACCATCTCAGATTTTCTTTTCTGATATTTCTTTTTATAGTTCAAAACTGTTGTTACTTTTTTCTTCTCCAATTGTATTAAGTAATCTGCTAGTTCCTGAGGAAAGGTATCCAACATGCTTCATAAAGGTCTCAACTGTTGCAAGTCAGTTTGTTTTCCTGGTGCCTGGTAGGGTCACCTCTCTATTGCAGGTGATCAAAAAAAAAAAAAAAAAATTGCCAAACAAAGGAAAGGCCTATCACAATTCTCCTTCTACTGCTGGAAGAAGAATCATTGTCATTTATGGACTGAGCCAGTTTCCCCATTTCGGTATCAATCTGCATTTGGACTGAGGAAATGACAGCTCTTTTAAATTGCCTGTCTCAACTGAATGAGTGGATAATCGGGAATTGCAATTGCTAATGGCATTTGGGGAATTTAAAGCAAAATTACAAGAGTTTTTCTTCATTTCATATTTATCAGAAGAGACTTTTCCCTGGGAACTTCATTTTTCAGACTCCATCAAACACAAAGATTTGAATCTCAAAATACATACAGGGGAACCTACGAAGTACATTTGGCTCTGCCTGGGCCTCAGTGAACACACTTTTGTGCACGTGTCAATTTGGTGACTTTGCACATATTTTCCCACAGGTCACATGGCTAACTTGGTCCACCCCAGGAATCAAAGAGGGGGACCTTTCCTCTCCTGACTCGCTAAGTGCGGCATTGGCAGCCATCCAGTGAGTGCAGGGTATGTGGACCATCAACCCAGATTATTTTTTGCAGGGGGATATCTAGACACTAACTGTCTATGTGTTTAAACCGGCAGCAGGACAGGATTCATCCTTCACTTTGCTGAGTGGACCTGAGCATTCGAAGAGAAAGGGCACTCTCCTAGATATTCCTAGGAAGCAGCAGCCCGTCTCTTTATGCTTCAGAAATTCTTCCTGATAAAAATGTCTTTAACAAGATGATCTAAAAGGATAGGTGATGGCCTAGAGCACAAGTCTGAGCTGGGAAGTTCAGCCCTATTATGTCCTCTCTGTTGTATCCTTGGCCAGTACCGAGTATCTTGGACCCACTAATTTTCCCTTCTGGAAAATGGGAATAACAACATCGATCTGGCTGAGTTGCTGTATAGATTACGGATATTCTAACATCACATTTAACATGGCTTGGACACACAGGAGGTGCTCAATATACTCTATGTCATTTCCCTTGGGAGAAAGTGCCAAGTCGTTCATGGACATCCATTCTCAAGCTCTGCCTACTCCTCTGGAATGAGTGGAAGAACATGGATTGGCAGTCAGAAAACATGGATTTGAATCACAGTAGCACTCCTCACAGATAAAGTTGCCAGATTTTGCAAATAAAAATACAGCACACTCCATTGAAATGGAATTCCAGATAAAAGAGAAATAACTTTTTGTTATAAGTACGTCCTATGCAATATTTGGGAAATACTCATCCTAAAAATCTGTTTGTTATTTATTTGAAATTCTCTGTTAATGGGGCATCCCATATTTTATCTGGCTATGTGATCTTCTGCAAGTCATGTGGTATCTTCAGTTTTATCATGTGTAAGGATACTATTAACAGCAATTACAGAACAATTACATGCCATACAGTTTTTCATTTTATCCTCATAGAAAATTTATAAGCTAATTTGTTAATATTATTTTGTGGATGATAAAACGGAGACACAGAGAGGTTAAGTTACTGACCTCGGTCCACAGAGCTAATAAGTAGTTGAACCAGGTTTTAAATTTAGCTTGTCCTACTGTGTCCTACTATGGACAAGCCTGTCCTGCCATGTCCTACTAAACTAATGGGCCCATCAAATACTGACTTCATGTGTGAAAAGCCGATAATACATATTGGTGTAATCTTAACGCATCTGAGGTTCCCACATAGCTCAGTCTCGTGGAATCAAACTGGAAGAAGCATGGTTCAACTGCCAAAAAGAACTTTTAAAATTTCCATTAGAGAGAGCCCAAATATTTGAGCAACACTTATCAAAACCCTCTGCCCTTTCCTGCCACTTCACTCACAGTCTGCAAACTCCTGAGGGACTTCTCAGCATTTCCTGGAGAAAAATTCTCCAGCCCTTGCCTGTGACTTATTTTTCCTCTTCTCTCCCACCCCGATCTTCTCTTTCTCAGCCCTTTATTATGTAGATTCACTTGGCCTCTCTCCTAGAAAAGAGAGTCCATATCCCTTAGAAGAAAGGAGGAGAAAAATTGGTCTGGCAATTTCAAAATTTACTCTGGCAGGCTGGGGAATTGCTCAGGTTCATGTATATTCCCGTGTTAATAATTTCTGCTTCTTTTACCCTAGGTACTCATTAAATGTTAATTTACTTCTGCCTTCCCTTGCTCTTCTTGTCCATGCTCTGCCCACTATTATGGGAGGTTGCTCCCATGGTTTCATGTCATATTCTGCACATGGCTTGACAGGTACCTGAGGCTCTTGGACACAGTTTGGTATTGAGGCCCATGGGTATTTCCTGAGATGACTGGGTTTGACCGGATAGAAGTCTCAGGAAAGGCAGCTCAAAGAATAAAGGCATGTCTCCAGAGCATGTGTTTCTAGGGAACCAAGGGGCAACACAGAGGCAGTATCAACAACAACAACAATAACAATAACAACAACAAGAAGAGAAGCCGTTCTCAAGCACTAAGCCTTTGCAAGCCTAGGATGGTCTGTCTCTATCACTGGCTTCTAATTGCTGATGGGTTCTTCTATATGATCCAAAGGTGGATACTGAAGGAATCTATGTTAGCTAACTGGCCAATAGCAACTTCCCGGCTATAGTTCAGTAACAAGGCCAACACTTGAAGAGTGTACCTGAGGTTTATATATGTTCTAGTAACTGTGTATTCCAGAACACCCAGTGGAATTCATTTTTAGTTCACCTTAGCTTTTAATCCCAATAAAAAGTTTCAAGATCAGGTCTTGATAATTCTAAGCATTTTTTAAAAAAGCAAGATCTAGAGCAAACACTTGTTCATCAAGGGGAACACCGAGATGAGCTCTTAAACTGCTTCTTTTGTAACTTCTACATGCTTGTCAGTCAGTCTTTATGTCATTTCATTGTTTTGCTATTGTGTGTGTGTGTGTGCATGCACACGTGTTTTGGTGTGGATTTCGGTGGATTTTGGTCCCTGATATGTAGATATTACAGTTCAAAAAAATCTCCTTAACATGTGGGAAATAATAACAGACCCTCAATTTATAAAGGATATTGCTTATTTGATTCTCAAAATCCCACTTTAGGGTTGTTCTCTTATCATTTAGCAGTTGAGAAAATGGTGGCTCAGAGAGGTGAAAACCTTGCCCCAGGTCACACAGCTAAAAAAGCTGTAGAATTAAGATTAGAGCCCAGCGCTGTCTGACTTCAAAGCCTATGTTCTTCCTATTATGTAGAGAATGACTCAAAACACCTAACAAAGGACGGGGATAGAGGTTTCTCCAAGAAAGCTACACAAATGGCCACTAAAGACATAAGAAAAGATGGTCCAGTCACTAAATCAGTGGAAATTCACATCAAACTACATGAGTTGCTACTCCCCACCCATTAGGAGGATGATTAATAGCAAACAGAAAACAAGTGTTGGGGAGGATGTGGAAAGAATGGGCCCCCTGTAAATTGCTGATGGGAATGTAAAATGGTGCCTCTGGGGAAAGAGGTAGGACAATTCCTCGAAAAATGAAACACAGAATTACCACACGATCCAGCAATTTCACTTCTGCGTATATACCCAAAAAAAGTGAAAGCAGGGACTCAAACAGGTATTTGTATGCCTGTGTGGAAAGCAGTTTTATTCACAATAGCCAAAAGGTAAAAAGGACCTAAATGCCCCTTGATGGACGAGTGGATAAACAAACAAGGCCTATGTGTATAATGGAGCATTATTCACTTTAAAAAGGAAGGAAATTCTGACACATGCTACAAAACAGATGAACCTTGAAGGCATTTTGCTAAGTGGAATGAGCCAATCACTAAAAACCAAATATGGTATGATTCTACTTCTACGAGGTAGCTAAAACAGTCAAATTCATAGAGACAAAGTAGAATGGTTGTTGCCAGGGCCTGGGGGTAGAGGGGGTGGGGAGTTAGTGTTTAGTGGGTACAGTTGCAGTTTGGAAAGACGAAAACGTTCTGGAGATGGATGATGTGGATGGCTGCCCAACAACGTGAGCACTAATGTGAATTAATGCCACAAATAGGCACTTGAGGGTTCAAATGGTAACTTTTATATTATGTACATTTTACCACACAGGGGGAAAAAAAAAACAACAACGTGTGCATGCACACACACACATATACAAAAGCTAAGCGATTCCAGACCAAGATGTTCAGGGAGTACGGTTCCTGAGGACGGTGGGTCTCGGTTTAAAAACACGCATTCCCCAGGCATACCCATAAGACTGGCACAGAGCTCAGGGCTGTGCATTTTTAACATGCTATACAGGTGGTTGTGAAGCCTGAGTTCCAAGAATGGACAACACAGTTTGAGGGAAACCCACTTTACGACAGAGAAAATTTAAACTCCCAACATTTCAGAACTAGTAATTGATGGATCTAGAATTTGTTCACAGACAATCTGACTTCAGAGTCTGTTCTCTAAAGCATTTCTGTGGGACGCCTAAGGGTATACATTTAAAGACTTCACTAGGGTATCTTCTGGTATCCAAAATAAAAGATATAAACTCACAAATTGGGAAAGAGAAATTTTGAAATTCTGATGAATGTTGCTGCAGATGAACGGCTCTCAAGTGGGGGTGATTTTTTGTCCCTCAGTGGAAATTTGGCAGAATCTGGAGACATTTTTTTCATTGTTACAGCTGGGGCTGCTACTCGCATCTTGTGAGGAGACATCAGGGATGCTACTAAATATCTTGTAACGTACAGGACAGCTCCCCACAACAAAGAATTACCCAGCTCAAAATGGCAATATAGTGCGCAGTTGAGAAACTTCCATGTGTCTTATATATTTATTTAGACCTTATTTACAGTTTCTTTTGGCAGTTGATTCTCCAAATTTCAACTCTATGAAACTGAGCTGGATGGGAAGGAACCCCAAGTGATTTAAATTTGACCTTCAGGAAATGTTGCTATTTTTGAAGGCCATTTGATTTTGCCAGTCAAGTAGTGTCTGTTCAAAGCATGTTGCTGGTATTATTTTTTTTTTCTTAATCTAGTTGTTTTTAGGATCTTTAACCCAGAAACATCATGCAAATTGAGCAAAACATCAAGCATCAATTTCCCCATATCAGCATATAAAATCCTCGCATTCAGTAACCTTGAATGTATCACGAAGTTTTTTCAAAACACACTACTTCATTTTGACTTGGCATGTTCTTTCTGCAGATTTCAATTTGCTTTTAGAGGTTAATTCCAGTCTAACGATGACTTTGTAGTACTTGTGATACATGACAGCTTGTGTACTAATGTTCTCACCTTCCTTTCCCAAGCCCTTCGGGTCTACTTTGGAATACAAATTATCATTGAAGCTGAGCTTCCTACATGAAGTCAGGAGGTTTACTGGCTATTGATCAACAACTGTAATCTGAGTTTCCCCTGGAGACATCATCAAAGCTCTTCCCATGAAGTTGAACCGTGGACTGGGGAGGAATGGGTTTAGCAATCCAAACTCTACCCACCCATCTTGGTCAGTGATACCTCCAATCAATCTTGACATCAGCCAAAGCAGAACCAAAAATCATGTGCATCCTGATACACTGCAAGAGGAAATCCACAGCCCCGCCTCTGAAGGAGTCTTGCCAAAAATGAAATTGAACCAGAATCCACAAAAGTCTCTAGTTCTAACAACTTACTTACAGGAAATTAGGGAGATAGAGAAACAAATACAATGTACACGAAGAGAAAATAATCAGCCAGCTTGAGGATGTGGGAAATCCACCAAATGCAAAGGACCTTGTTTGGATTCTGATTCACACAAACCAAGCGCAAAGGAACCTTTGAGACAAGAAGGAAAATTTGCCAGTGGTGATAATGGCATTGCGGTTATGTAAAAAATAAATTCAGCACACCCATTGTTAGCAACAATGTTTTTCCAGACAGGAGATGCCGCGGTATTACATCACATGTTCAAGATTAACTATGTTTTTGAACTGGGACAAAATAGTCCTCTCACACGCCCTTGGCAGGAACATTTCACAATGGGTTATCGTTCAGTCATAAAGTGCAGCGTGGATGATGACTGTCCAGCACAGACAGGAAGATCCAAGCGTTCACAGCCTAAAGCACCTTAACAGAGCAAAAGCAGAATTTCAACACATTAACTGACTTAGCAAAAAGGACAAGTAACATTTGGATGGGCCATGATGAAGAGAGGAGAGCCAAAATGTAGTTGAGGGCACACGATGGAGTGGCTTCAGCCCGACTGTGTTAATGAATACTGAAAATTCCTGGGATGTGCCGAAGAGCATCTTGCTGACTTGTGTCTCCATCGAGAACTTTTCACTGGGAAATACCATGGCTTATTTTGCTTACAGATCTTTTGGACAGTAGAACATGACACAAGGAAGGCAACGAACCAGGGAATCAATCAATATTTAATGATTTTCAGTTTAAAAACTTGCCACTTAATTATATATAGGCATTGGTAATGCCATTTTTAAAGATACTCTTTTTAAAAAAAAAGATTTTATTTATTTGACAGAGAGAGACACAGTGAGAGAGGGAAAACAAGCAGGGGGAGTGGGAGAGGGAGAAGCAGGCTTCCCTTTGAGCAGGGAGCTCGATGCCAGGGCTCGGGCTCGATGCCGGGGCTCGGGCTCGATGCCGGGGCTCGGGCTCGATCCCAGGACCCCGGGACCATGACCTGAGCTGAAGGCAGACGCTTAACGACTGAGCCACCCAGGCGCCCCCTAAAAATACTCTTCTTTTGTTGCTTTTGTGCCTAGGCAGCTTAAAGGCATGAATAATGTCATTTTTATGCTCATTAGGGTTAAAACTACAAGCACAAACCTCTTCACCCTATGTTGTGAGTTGGCCTCAAACCAAAGCATCGGTATGAAGACATTGAGGGGAATAGAGGGTGAATTTGATAATGTGGGGGTGGGGTTGAGGCGGTAACTTCAGTATAGGAACACACTTGTTCATAAACAAGGAAAGGCCAGGACCCACGCGGTGGATTTAGCCTTAATTCTGTACAATATAACGACTGAAAGCTATTTGGAATGAATTAACTTGTGTTTTTACTTCAAATAGACAAAATAATAGCCTGGCTTTTCTTTGGTCTGTCTTAAATTCTTCTCCAGGCTTCCTAACCAAGTCCATTCTACCCCCCGTCTGTCTAAAGTGTGCCTTAAAAGAGAAGAGGAGGGATGGCTTAAGAGGAGAGTGTAATTCTATCCCCAGCTCGGCAGAACTCCCACCTCAATTCTCCTGACTGCATTTTCATGATGTAGTAAGAAATTATAGCTAAATGTGAGGGCAGAGATTCAACGTGGTTTTCAAACTTATTTTCTATTCTGGCAGAGTTAGGACAAGACCTCCCCTCCTCGATGGAGGAGCTAATCTTCTGGGGTAGTCTGGGTGGTTCATAAAAACTAGGTGCCCCTCTCTGGGGAAGATTTTCCTTCCCTCCCCGCATTGGCACCAAGCTTAGCTATGTGACCTTCTCTGGCCAGTAAAATGTGACTGGAGGTGATGTGGTACTTCTGGTGAGAAGGTGAAAAGCCTGTGTGGAGTTTGCCTTGTTGCCCGTTCTTTCTCTCACGAGACAGGTGACGTTTCAGACCGAGGCGATTCCCTTAGTTTGTGCTCCAGAGTGAAGATGCTACAGAGCGGACCTGCAGCCAACCCACAACAGACAGGGAATAGGAGTGAAGAATACACCTTTGTTGTCCTAAACCACTAAGACTGAAAGGTTGTTGGTTGTCTTGCTTTACTGCAGCAACACCTGTCCTATCCTGATATACACTCTCTGGGCGGCAAATCAGAGTTGAGGTAGGGAGTTCAGAGGAAGTAGGCATGATTGGAAAAAGCCTGTTAGATGATCCTTATGTTTGCCTCTGCTCCCAGGTAGGTAAAGACTGTTTCGAGGTGATACTCCTTGCCACACGCCATCAATGTGAACATCATGGTCTCAAACCTGCATCGAGCTTTAGCAATCTTCTTTATTTGCTTATTTACTTTCTGAGCTACCAACTTCCATTCCAGGGTATTGTGGATGTAATTGCGGATGACAAACCTGGTTCTTGGGGTTTGTGTTCATTTATTCCCCCTTTTATGTTTTCTCATCTTGTGATTGCAGTTTAACAGCCTCTTCAAGCTTAAGATCAGGCTCAGGCTCTATGATCTCATGACTAGGTTGAACTCCTTAGCTATGAAAACAAAACACCACAAGGAAGGCAAATAGCACGTTCTGAGTTCTTATGCAGTTCTGGGGCCTTCTACTCAGTGCTGTAACATCATAATTGCTCTCAATTCACAGAAGGGGAAATTAAGACTCAGAAGTGTCAAGTACCTTGCTTAGAGTTTATCACCAAAAAACCGGAAGAACAGGGACACACCTACAGGCCAATGGAACTATCCATTACCTCAAAACACCCTCCACAGACTAATTCAGCACCATGTATACATGCTTTTCAAATGATCTAAGCCAAAGGATTCTTCTCCAGGCATGGGTTCCTCATTCCTGTCTTCTGCATCTCTTATTTTCAAAGCATTTCAAATAGGACTCCGTATCAGGCGGGATATGCTGGTTTATGTTGCAGTGACAACAGTTCCTCCACATATCAGTGGCTTAACAGAACATGCCTTTTAATGCCACTCATACTACATGACCATCGTGGGTCTGCACGGTCTCAGCTCCTTCTAGTCACCCTGGGATCCAGCTGGTGCATCTTAGCCTCACAATTTTATGATAGCCGATATGGAAAAAAGGAAACACAGTCCATAATGCTCAGGCTTTTAAAGTCTCCCACTGGAAATGACCGCTATCATTTCCATTTCCATTTTACTGGTCAAAGCAAGCCCTCTGTCCATCCTGCCTTCAACGGCAATGGGAAAACATAATTGTGTCATGCGCCTAGAAGGAGAGGAGACGTGGAATAAGCATGAACATTTAAAAACTTTTGTGGCATAGTAAATATCAAATGATGTTTCATCATCATCTGAATAAATCATTTGTTACTAACAAGTATATAGTAGCTATATATTATACAGCCCCTGATAGTGTTATCAAGACACCCTGATACTCACAGATGGCAAACGGTCAGACTATGGTGACTGTCCAACTTGCTCTGGAGCGCATTGCTCAGCACAGCTTAGATTTTTCACATCTTTTCAACTAGAGAGTCTCCAAATCTGGTACTCATTCGTACCCCAGCTAAAACGTAACATTTCATAGGTAGGAGTGAAATGCCTGTTTTGTGCGTATCAGTGGGTCTTTCCTTCACTAACTTATTTGACCCTGTGGTCTGAAAACACTGCCTGTTTGTAAACAGGTTCACTGTTTGGCCATCACAGGTAAATGAAGGAAATAGGCACGCATTATAAATTATGTCATTAATAATTAAAGCCAGATAAAATTGTATACATTTCACTAAATTACCTTTCTAGGCTTTGCAAATATTCTGAGGGCAGCTAATCTCTCCATTTTAATTAGATTGCACATCTTTTTCAAAGGCTACTGTCCTGATGTTTTAATATAAAAAGAACGTTCCTATTTAAGGCAGAAATCTGGAGAGCTGAGAATTAACCTTCACTGTTAACCTTTTCTTAAGGGGAATGATTACCTTGAAGTGAGGAAGACCCTCCATATTTGAACCACATTTAGGATTTTTTAAAAATAGAATCATAGCAAATGATAGGCTGCGTGTCTGCGACACAATGTGTCTAAAATTATAACTCGTACTCTCCTACTATACGTCCTTTCTTAGCCCATTTCCCCCAGTACTTTAACATTCCTGAACATGTTCTTTATCCTTCTTATTTTTTATCACTGGTCTCCCCATAAATTCAGAGATTTTTGTCTGCTGCATTGCTTTAGTTTCAATGCCAGGTAATGATGGGCCCGGTATACAGTAGATGCTCAATAAATATTTGTTAGATGAATGAACCAATGACTGAATTTCCCAATTAAGGAGCACTTGTCACTTGAACATAAATTCTTCAAGGATAAATTCTTGGTCTGGCTTTTCCTCAGTTCTCTCTGGTACCAAGAATACCGCTGGGTACAAGCAGGCTCTCGAGTATTGGTTAGCCAAGGCAGTAGTGGAATCTGAGCAAACAGATGTTATTCAGGTGAGTTTAGATAGTTGGCAGGGAGAGTAGACTGGATATTAAGACATATCCACATGGAGTAGTGGAGGTTGTGTGATAGATGACAAATTTTGCTGACTAGGCACCTGCTTTGCTGAGTGGCCTCCTCTGTTCCATTAGCGATGCTCTGCCATAGCTCAGTACTCACACATACGCTCAGGCAAGGCTGGACCACTCTTGAGCCATGCATTTGGTTGGCCAACCCTGACTTTTTCCTCTAGGTCTTAGCTTAGATACCACTCTTTAGAACTCATGTAAACTCACCAAAACAACAAAAGGTATTAATTAAATCTTTGTGTTGTTCAGTCCCCCAATCCTTGGATTATCCTTAACATCACTCTGTTTTTGACATCCTACATCAGATCCACTGGCAAATGCTGTCAAATCACTTCAAAATATACTGAGAACTTGACCTCGTCTTCCACACTTCACAGCCACCTCTATCACTTGCCGGGGCTATTGCAATGACTCACCAAGTGGATCTGTTGGTTCAGCCACTGCCCGCCTCCTACAGTGTTTGTGTAATTCAATAGCCAGACTGATTCTTTCAAAAGATAAATTGGATCCACATTTTTCTTTTACTCAATACCCGCCAGTGTCTCCTCCACTTGGAGTAAACACGGATGTTCTTACAGTGACCCACGGCCTTACCAGCATGACATGTCCGCACTTCTATGAGTCCATCCACTTTCCTTCTTGTGCACTCAGCCCAAGCCACATGACCCTCCTTGTAGTTCCTCAAACCCACCAAGCACAATCCCACTTGGATGGCTTTGCACTGGCTCTTTCCACTTCTGGAAATGTTTTCCTCCCAGATATTTTTCAGGACTTGTTCTCACCCTCTTTTGATCTGAAATCAAAAGTGACTTTATCAGGGCAACCTTCCTTGAGCACCCTATCTAAAATAGTATGCACATGCCCATCCCGTAACCCCAGCTCTCCTCTTGATACACGCTTATGTGTTGATTGCTGCCTAGAATGTGAGCTCCAATTGACCTCAATCTTCCCCATGCTTTGTGCTTTGTAGAGAGTCTAAATTCAGGAGGTATTTGAATTGAATTGGTCAATTAGAATCAATCAGCACAGTAAAAAAAAAAAAAAAAATTTTATCCTGAAACTTTGTCCAGCTTGTACAACTACTACTATCTGGTAGGTAGGTTTTCTAAGGACGAATCCAAACCATGTCAAGGGCAGTCAAGTCCATGACAATGCAACATAGTGGGGAGATTTTAAACTAATCTTTAATGTTAAGAGAGGAGGCGTACCTGAGCCTGTGTTCAATATGTAAACATTCTCTGTATCATTTAGACTTTGTTAAAATGACACCGAAATTTAGAACCAGTTCCAAATAAAGCATTTCTTAGAAAACAGAAGGTTGAGACGCTCCCTTGGAAAGCCTATAGATAGGACATTGTACTGGTCAAACCTGCAGGTTCTGGGGTTAGACTGCTGGTTTGAATTATAGTTGGGCCATTTCCTAGCTGTAAGGCCATGCATTGGACACTCTGTTTTTACAAGTCAGTTCCCTTACCTCTAAAATAAGAATAGGAATGGCTCCTGATAGGTGAGAATAAATGAGATGACCTACATGCTTAGCATAGTGGCTGGCACCTAAGTGAGAACTAAATGTAAGCTGTTACTAGTAACACTGCTCCGCTCAACACATCTGTTACATGGAACCAGCCACACTTCAATTATGTGCTCATTGTGGAAGAGAAGGAGGCTTTCTTTGTGACTTAAAAAATGTCTTTATTCAGGCATTTCCCTGAAGCAAACTCAGAACACTTTAACAGCTCCCTGGCTGGGTCTAGGCATGTGGCCATTTATGGGGGTGGGGGAGGG
Source organism: Callorhinus ursinus (assembly GCF_003265705.2). NCBI lineage: Eukaryota > Metazoa > Chordata > Mammalia > Carnivora > Otariidae > Callorhinus > Callorhinus ursinus. The sequence continues at coordinate 25,974,465 of NW_027397077.1, read as the reverse complement.
AAGGTCAAGGTCAATCCAGCCCAGTAGAGGCACATGGTTGTAGATGCTCTGTACATACCTACTCAAAATATGTCAGGATGAATTTCACCAGGGAAGAATGGAGCCTGCTCTCTAAGTGGTCAGATAGAGAGAGCATGAGATTATCGTCAGAAATCTCAACATCAAAGCTTTTACATACCCCTTATAAGAAAAATAACATAAGGAAAATTTTTCTAATCCATTTGTGCTTGTATACATAAATCTAAGTGGTTTATGTTCTTGTAGGATGACCTGATGGTTCATGTATGCATTTCTGGTTTGACCAGTTGGAGATCTGAATCACATCAGCATAAGCAACCAACAGAGAGGGAGGACTAAAATTTTTTTTTAAATTCCTGGAGCACATCACTCTCAGGCCAGGGTTTTAAACTGGATGCCAATTAAATCTCCCCTCAGCTATAAAACTGTTACAATGACACACAAGATCATAACTCCTATTGGTCTGATCTTTATCAAAGACATTCTACTTAATTACCTATTTCTTCAGTCTCTAAATTCCCATTTAGATGGGGCCTTAACTGTTAATTTTGAATGGTCTTTCTTTTTATTGAAATTTATTTTGAGATAACTGTAGATTCACCTGCAGTTGTAAGAAATATCAGAGAGAAAAACCTTGTACACTAAGCTCAGATTTCCTTAGTTCTACCTGTACCCGTGTGTGTATTCAAGTTCTATAGAAGGTTCATGTATCATGTACCACAACAAAGTACTGAATAGTTCCAACACTGCAAGGATCTCTCCGGTGGCCCTATTATAGCTACACCTCCCTTCCGCTCACCCAAGTGCCTAACTCTCGGCAATCTGTCCTCCATTTTTAAAATGTCGCCATTTCAAAAATGCTATGCAAGTGGAATCCTATAGCATGAAACCCTTGGGATCAAATTTCACCCAGCATCATTCCCTGAAGATCCACCCATATTGCTGCTCCTATCAAGCATTCATCCTTTTTAAATGTGGAGTAGTAGTCCACCGAATGTGTGTATCACACAGTTGGTTCGTACATTCAAACTGAAGGAAATTTGACCTGGTCCCAATTTGGGCCGATTACAAATAAAACTGCTATAAACACTTATGTATCAGTTTTTGTGTTGATATTTGATTTTGGGGGGGATAATGCATAGCGTATAATTATTGGGTTTTATGGTAGTCGCAAGTTTGATAGATTTAGGAACTGAACACACTTTTCAGAGTGGCTATACCATTTTACATTCTCACCCACAATGTGATGTGTAAGTGTGGTTTCTCCACATAATCAACAGAATTTGTTTTTTGTCACTATTTTTTTCTTTTAGTCATTCTGATATCTGTGACATCTGGTATCCAGATGCTTTGAAACTTCATTGTGGTTTTAATTTTAATCGATAATTGTGTTGACCATCTTTTCATTTGCTTATTTGCCTTCATGTATATTATTTTGTGACATATCTGTTTATGTATTTTGTTCAAATTCTAATTTTATTTTTTTACTGTTGAGTTTTCAGAGACCTTTGTGTATGCTGGATGGTAGTCTTTTGTTGGCTATATATTTTGCAAATACTTTCTCCCCGTCTGTAACTGGTCTTTCTCTTCACCTGGGCTTCCACAGAGCAGTAGTTTCTACTTTGATGAAGCATTTTTATTAATTTTTCCTTTAACGGATCATGCTTTTGTTGTCAAGTTTAGGAAATCCTTGCTTAGTCCCTAGATCCTAAAGATCTTCTCCAAGTGATTTTCTACAAGTTTTACAGTTTTGGATTAAGTATATGATCCATTTTGAGTTAATTTTTGAAGGAAGTGTGAGGTTTAGGTTTACTTTTTTCCAATTGCTCCAGCAACATTTGTTGAAAAGGCTGTCTTTACTGAATTGGTATTGCACCTTTGTCAAAAAGCAGTTGAACATATTTGTGTGGGTCTATCTCTGTCCTCTACTCTGTTCCATTGCTCTATGTGCCTATCCCTTCACTAATACCATAGTTTTGTGATTAATGTAGTTACCATGTAAGCCTTCATAGCAGGTGTTCAACTCCTTTCACCTTATTCTTTATAAGGATTACTTTTACTATTTTAAGTCCTGTGCCTCTTCATGTAAGTTTCAGAATAAGCTTAGGTGGGTCTATAAAAAACCTTGCTGGGATTTTGATAGGAATTACATTAAACATATTGATCAATTCGAGGGAGAATTGCATCATTGTCATTTGCCTCTTCCAACCCATGAGTACGTCTCTTCATTTACTTATGTGTTCTTTGATTTTATGCATCCGCTTCTTTAACTTTTAAGCATACAAATCCTATAGGAGCCTTGTTAAGTAATTTTCTTTGCAACATTGTATATGGTATTGTTTTTAATTTCAGTTTCTGCACATGTATTGGGAGCACATAGAAATGTGATTTGTGTGTGCGTGTGTGTGTGTGTTCATCTTGTATTTTGGGACCCTGCTGACCTCATTTATTAAACAAAATCCTTTTGAGACTATGTTCTGGTCATCCTATCACTGAACCACAGGTCTTTGGGGTCACTCTTTTCTTTTGAAGTGTGTCCAGAACCATAAAGTGCTTCTTAATTCTTTTAGACTTTCAACAAGCCTCTAAGAGATATTGCTATAGAAGGGGTTCTTTATCTGTTTTAAGAAATCTGTGATCTGTTTTAACTAAACTACTTTTCACGCAGAACAGAGCAAGCCTAATGATGGAGAAATGATCTGAGGTCAGCATTTTATAGAGAACCTAATTCTTATTCTGGAAGGACTTGTCAAGAAACTCCAGGTTTGGTTTACTAGCTTACAGAAAATTAAGTGGTCTGGAGACTTGAAACCCAAATTTAAGTTGCAGATGATCTCGAAAGTAATAAAACATGAAGAAGAGATCTTCTTAGGAAAAGTCCAAAAGGTGCTTGCCAGCAACCAGCCCAAAATAGCTCAAGAAAACTGATCTGATGTATCAATCTTTCTTACGTTCTTTTCCCTTTGAAGAGTTTCCTTTAAGAAATTAAACAGGACCAAATCCTCAACTTCATTTATTTTCCCCAGGTCCCTCATTTTGATTCAGAACCACATCTTTGTTTAAGGGTTTATGTAGATAAACCTCAATTTTGTCAATCTCAATTTCGTCTAAGAAGTAGGATCAACTTCTAATTTTCCATGTTAAATCCCACGCTCTACTTTCTCTTACAGAATTCTCAAGATGACTGTACCAGGTTACATCCCATGCTGGGCCAGACGTTCTCAGTAAGCGGAATAACTGTCCCCACATTATTTGCTCAGTAGTGCTACTGGCACAGTCTGAAACAGTTGATGCTCAGCAAGTTGTTAAGGTATCAAATGCTGGAAAGAACAGAGTGGAAATCCCAGCAATGCTCATTGTGCCCTTTCCTACCCGGTTCTGTGAGGCATGTAGAGGTCTCCTGGGTTAGCCTGAGGCTTCTTTGGCGAGCCTTTGACTAGAGCAAAATTAAGCCACATGGTTACATTTTCATAGTCATTTGAAGGAGATCAGAAGGACTCTCCAAGCAGCAAGATCTAATACTGCAATGGCAGATGAAATGGGCACTTTTTGTCATGAATTGTTAGAGAGTAACCAGAGTAAAAAACACAGATGCCTTGGGTGAGGGGCACAGACAAGAAATGTAAAAGAATTTAACAGGGCATTGGACAGTAGAGAGCAGTGGGGACTGAGGAGAATTCACAATGCAACCTTGCCTGGAGGCACTGAAATTTAGAACAAATTCTAAGGTGTTAAATAGGACTGAAAAAAACAAAACAAAACAACTAGCCATCTAAATCTGTTTACAAGACAGGTGGTATAAAACCTCTAGAGAGTGGTTGACACTCAAGGAGAAAATACTCCAGATTTCAGATAATGTTCATCTGTAGGTCTGTCAAGATGACCGCATTAAGACTAATGAGCCGGTGACTAGCTACTAGATAGCCTCAAAAGATGGCTTACTGATGCGCCTCACCACGTATGGTAGCCAAGCTTCTAGAACCATATCAGAAGCTGCATTCAAAAAATTGTCTTTTAATTCAAGCAAACAGACATTTATGAAAATTACTTTTCCGAGAAACATATTTATGTGCGTTATAAACAAGAACACTTTTTAACATTAAAAAATTTGAACTTTAAAAAATATGTAAAATGTTCAAGAAATGTAAACAGGAATTTTCATCTCGTTTTCCATATGGTTATGTAAGCACCTTAAATATCAACACAGATCACAGACAAGCCCATTTACATTCATAAGAATTTTCTAAATAAGAAAAAATTAATTAAATTGTTTCCAAAATTAAATGTTATTTTTTGGCAGCTCAAGTAACACTTCTTGCAATCAGAAATTCTGAAGGATAATGTGTGCTAAGTAAAATGTCCACATAATTGAAGCTTTTTCTTCTTAAGAAGCAACTTTTAAATGTTTATATTTAACATTTGCAGTAGACACTTTCCTACAGGTCTCTCTACATTTTTGTGTTTGAAGATATGGAATATGAAATTAGGTTTTCCTGATGACTCATGTTAGCATTATAAACATTCATAATTGTTCAGCACTTCCTTCACTATTTCCCTGCCTTTCTTCTCAGTGGCTGGTTGTTTATAGGGATTTATGGCCTTATTTCATCTTCCTTGAGTATCTCTACCAACTCTAGTATTATCACTTGCAATAGGCAAACAACCTAGACTGTGAGAAATACTTATTCAATAATAGTAAGTTATTGTTGAATGAGATTTTAAGACACTCCTCAGCTAAGAGGAGGGTATTATGACAGTTCCTTGACGATTGTTTTAGGCCATCAGTTCTTTTGGGTTTTTGTTTTATTTGTGGTTTTTGTTTGTATTTTTGTGTTTGTTAGTTTTTGATCACAGATTATGCTCTTAGGTTGTGAGGACACTGATATTCAGAAGAACAGCTTTTGAAATGAAAATGCTACTATTTGGTTTCTGGTTAAAGGAATCAACTTTTGTAGGTTAAGATGGAATGAAATCTCCACTTTTGTTTCTGGTCTCTAATACAAATAAAAATATCTAAATTTGGTCAACATTTAAAAATTGGGTAAAAGGTTTAGTTTTCTCAACCAAAACACTAACTTTTGTCTTACTCTGAGTAAAAATGCACTTAATATAAAATAGGAAAATAAACGTATGTAGTATTAGTTTTTGGGCTTCTGTAAGAAGGTTCCACAAACTGGGTGGTTTAAAATAATAAGACTTGTTCTCTGACAATTCAGGAGGCTGGAAGTCCAAGCTCGAGAGGTCATCAGGCTTGATTCCTTCTGGAGACTCAGAATCTGTTCCTGCCTCACTCTGGGTTTTGGTGATTGCCAGCACTCCTTGGCCTTTTGGTCTTTTCTGCCCCTTCTTCACGTAGGCTTGGTTTGTGTGTATATGGTCGTGTGTGTGTGTGTGTGTGTGTGTGTGTGTGTGTGTACATCTGTGTGTGCCTATGTACCTGTGTGTGTGTGTACATCTGTATGTGCACATCTGTGTGTCCACCCCTTGTTCTCTTATAAGGACACTAACCACTGGATTTGGGGCTCACTCTAATCGAGTCTGACTTCATTTTTAACTTGATTGCATCTGTGAAGACGCTATTTCCAAATGAGGTCACATTCACAGGTACTGGGGATTAGGACTTGAACATCTTTTTTTGAGAGGGGAGCATACAACTCAACACACCATTTATGAGTACATGTGAGCTATTGTATATGTACTATAGAATGTGCAATGTATAATTACATAAAGTACAAACTTTCTTGGTAATTTTACAGATATGGAGGAGATAATCAACTGCAAATTGATTGTTAAATGGCACCATCTTACCAAATTAAAGTTTTAATGTCCTACTTGGAAAAAGCATGTAACCTTTCATGTCAAAGAATGAAGTTCCAACACCAGGAAGCTCTCTCTTCTGGCCACTCTATCTTGATTTTAAGTGAACATTCTAATTAGAACTGACCCTCATAATTACTTTTATATTAATAGCATTATAAGGTAAATGTTCTTCTATCTGGGTTTTATCTCTCTGCTATAAATTGCATTGTTACTTCATATCGTGCCCCTTGCATTATCAATTATTGGATATGCTTTTAGACAGAACTGGGGCCATGAGTAATTGTAGAGACATCTGATAGATAGGAGAAATTTCCCCTTCCCTTGCAAGACTGGATCTCTAGAATTTGGCTGTGAGAACATTGGTGTAAGACAACCCCGAATTCATCCTGGTAGGTTTTGGAAAGCCACTGCAAAAAAACTATTGAACAGGTGAAGGGATTCCTAACAGAGGAGTCAGAGGTGGATTTTTAGTTTTTGCTTTTGTCCCCCCCTGATATCTTGCTAAGAACAAAGTACACTTATGCTGATTAACACGAGGAGCTTCAATCTCTAGGTGATACTCTCTACAGTTCGGTGAGAGCCACCATCAAACCAAGGAAAAGTTTACATTTTAAGAGAGCAGACTTTTCTTTTTACCCTTTTAAATTCAACACCAATTGCTGACCTCCCGGGGCAAAACATTTCAGACACTGCCATGGCCAGATTCACCCAGAAATCCAGCTTGATTCATTTTCACTCTTTATACTGGTCTGATTTATGTCTGAAGATAGTTTTTACGGGTATCAGGTTGCCTTTCTCATAAGCCTTTTTAATGTGCACCATTATCTAGCGATAATGGTGTAATGGGCCTATGTCTTCTGAATGATAGGAAAGCGTACATTGCCACAAAACACTCCAAAGCCTTCATGTGTGGAGGGAAACTCTGCTGGATGCCGGGAAGGGTATGGGAGCTGACAAAAATGTCAAAAATATAACTTATTGTTCCAGTTCACTTGAAACCCTAGAATATGTTCCTCCAGTCACCTTATTAATGGAGATATATTATCTCTCTGAGAATTTCCTGTCAAACTCTGTTAAGTAAATAAAGGCTCGGTGAACTATCAGAAACAGGGCTAACAAATGGAGTGAAGGCCTCCCCTAGAAAGAAGGGAGCCAGCTATTTACTGAGCTAATTCGAAACAAAATGAAAATGTATGTTTTTCATCTTTGTGGAATATAATTTTGAAACACAGATTGAAAATTGGCTTTAGAAAAGCCTCTTTTAAAAAGGATTATTAGTGGTCTGGTTTTGGTGTGACAAATGTGACCAGGGCCTGACAAAAGACAAACGCCTGGTTGAGCCTCACATATTGCCTCTAAATTGAACTCCAACCACAAAGTCATGTTTGAATCATTTTGCTGGGTTAGTCTGAATGTGTCAAGATCAGATCAGACTCGAATTTTTTTTCTCGTCTGCGATTCATAATTGTCAGGACCAATGACTGGGCAGGACATGGGAAGATTGGTCCGGAGGAACAAAGCCACCCAGCTCTCTGGTTCTGGTGGGGCTGTGTAGATTTCTGCTACACTCCATCGCTCTGGGAATCCAACAAATACTTGGTATTTCATCCCGCAGGCTGGTGGTTCTCAACTGGGTGTGACTTTTTCCTCCCAGGGGACACTGGGCGATGTCTGGATATAGTTATGGTGGTCACAACGAGGGAGGTTGCTACTGGCATCTAGTGTCTTGAGACCAGGGAGGCTGCTCAACATCCTCCAAGGCACAAGACCGTCCCCCCACAACCAAGTAACCAAGTAGGGTCTGGCCCCAAATGTCAAGAGGGTCAAGGGTGAGAAATCCTACACTGCAGCAATGGTTCTCAGACCCAGATCTCTGTCAGGACCACCTGGGAAGCTGAGAAGGACCTTGAGGCCCAAGCTCAGTGTATTTGCATTTTTACAAAAAGTTTTCAGGGGATTCCCACCAAAGTTTGAGAACCGCTGCTATGGGGTGTGAGTGAGGTTTGAAAATTGGACATGAATCATCACTCAGAACCTTTTTGGAATAGATCACCTTCAATCGCTCTAGCTCTCTTGCACAGGGAAGAAAGAAATCCTAGGACAGTAAGTAATTCATCGTTATTTCTGGAGGCCAGTATTTCCCAGTCTGTGGGCTGTGAAGTTACAAGGGCTGTGTGGATCCCTGTATGCAAGCATTGATAATACAACAGAACATTCTCTCGTACATAGGATTGTTTTCCAAATTTATAGATGATCTGATTATTGATATCCACATTCATTTAGAAGTGTTCCTTATCAGAGATTTTTAAAAAATAAACATTAATAGATAGCTACTCTCACGTGTAGGTTTATGAAATATTTTGATATTCATTTTGAAAGGGGTCCTCTGACTTGAAAATCACCAGGTACCCTTGAACTGATTAATTTTTTCAACACCGGGTTACTGGACAATAAGAACACTGGGCAGAAATTCAGGTGACCGGGGCGCCTGGGTGACTAAGTTGGTTAAGCGGCTGCCTTTGGCTCAGGTCGTAATCTCAGGGTCCTGGGATCGAGCCTTGCATCCGTCTCCCTGCTCAGCAGGGAGCCTGCTTCTCCCTCTCCCACTCCCCTTGCCTGTGCTCTGTCAAATAAATAAAATCTTAAAAAAAAAAAAAAAAGAATTTGACTATGGATGGGAAGGCTCTATCGTAGGGATGCTTTGGATCTCCCTGGATATGAACTGCATTTTTCCCCCCCCACTCAGCTCTGGCATCATCACTTCTACTAGCATGGCCAGGGGAAAAAAGTCTCCAACTTCATGGCAAGCAAAGTGGGATCACTGGGGTCACTTTAAAGTTTGTCACATGGCTTGATAAGTGCTCCTAAGTATTCTTCCCTGACTGTATGCAGCTATTATTTTAATCCATAAACTTCAATACACTTAACAATTGTGCCAGAATTTACTAGATTGAGATTAAATAGTTCTTTTAAAAAAATACATCATCAGGTGGATTTCCAGGACAATTAATTCGTTTGTTTTTTCTGTAGTAGAAATGGGACATTTGTTCAAGGAAAGTAGCATTTAATAGATTCTCAGTATGGAGTCTCAGATTAGTACCAATTTAAATAAAACATTCTAGCCCAATTGGCATTTCCTCCTCTGGCCTAGGCTCAGTTACTAAAATCTGGCTAATAAAATAATTTAAAGCCTTTATAAAGGTAAAGAGTAGTGAATTAAAATACTGATGTTCACTGTGCATGGACAGTTAGGTTTGAAAATGCTCAGATTCAGGGTGCAAATTATGTCTTCCCCTGCAAGAGTCGTACAGAAGAGACCTCACCTAACTGGGGGCAACATTGACTTATTCCAGCAAGTGGGTATGATGCAGGAAAAGAAGTTTTAAGACTTTCTCAATTTTTGAAGGTGGAAATCTGAATTTTGTGTGAACTCTCCTGATTTAAGTGTAGAAAAATAATTAAAAAAAATTTAAATCCCTGCATGGAAAAAAGTAAAATGGAAGTTGAAACCAAAAGTTTGGTTTCAGAGCCCCAGTTTACCATATTTGCTCTAAAGCAATGGCTCTCCAAGTGTGGTTCCTAGACCAGTAATATCAACATCACCTAGGAACTTGTTAGAAATGCACATTCTCAGGCCCCACCCAGATCCTACTGAATCCAACTCTGGGGATAGGATTTGGCAATCTGTGTTTTAGAAGGCTCTTTATATGGCTCAGCGACAAGATCCAGTTTGACAATCACTGATCTAGAGATTTTTTTCATGTGCCTGATCAATTCCTTCTGCCATGAACCAGCGCTTCTGCCTCAATTTACCATTTAGTACTACAACTCCAGGAACTTTGAGGTACAGGCTTGTTCTCTGCCATTCTAATTCTTATTCCTGAGGACCCATCTGCATCTTTACTCCATTTTAACCTGCTTCTTACCTGCCTAAATCTCTGGAAATCCTTTGGCCCTTTTAATATTAAACCGACCCATAGGAAAGGTCTGTTTGGGAGGTCAATCCTTGTTGGTTCTGATGCAACATACTTGACAATATAGTTGCTTATGATTTGCCTCCTTTCTACCAGGCACATTATCTTGATGAGTTCCAAGCAGCTAACAAAATCATGCATACAAATTGTCAAGCCCAGGAGCAAGATGGCGGAGGAGTAGGAGACCTGGATTTCGTCTGGTCTCAGGAATTCAGCTGGATAGGGATCAAACCATTCTGAACACCTACGAACTCAACAGGAGATCGAAGATAAGAAGAGTAACAACACTCTGAACAGAAAAGCGACCACTTTCTGGAAGGTAGGATGTGCGGAGAAGTGAATCTGAGGTGATATTGGGGAGGATAGACGGCGGGGGAGGGGGCCTCCGTCGGCCGCTTCTGGCAAGTGCTAGAGCCGCGGAGCACAAAATCGGAACTTTTAGGAGTCGGCTCCGCGGAGGGACGTCGCTCCAGTGGCTAAGCTGGGGGTGGAACCCTCCCGGGACAGTGTGGTCTCAGGACCCTCGGGGTCACAGAAAGACCGGGGGTGCCTGAGTGTGGCAGAGCTCCCAGGTATCAGAGCGGGGAAGCCGGCTGCAGAGACGGAGCCGAGGCGCAGGCTCTCAGCTCGGGGTTGTCATAAACTGTGATCCGCGGCCCAGTCGGGCCACGGCTCCTCCAGCAGGGACCCAACAAGCAGGAGATCTGGGGAGACTCCCCTTCCTTCCCCGGGAGGAGCGGC
>NW_027397077.1:25925935-25958912 GCF_003265705.2 Callorhinus ursinus | reverse complement strand
GAAGGGGTACGTGCACCCCAATGTTTATAGCAGCAATGTCCACATAGCCAAACTGTTGAAAGAGCCAAGATGTCCATCGACAGATGAATGGATAAAGAAGAAGTGGTATATATACACAATGGAATATTATGCAGCCATAAAAAGGAATGAGATCTTGCCATTTGCAACGATGTGGATGGAACTGGAGGGTGTTATGCTGAGTGAAATAAGTCAGTCAGAGAAGACATGTATCATATGACCTCGCTGATATGAGGGATTTTTAACCTCGGGAAACAAACTGAGGGTTGCTGGAGTGGTGGGGGGTGGGAGGGATGGGGTGGCTGGGTGACAGACATTGGGTAGGGTATGTGCTATGGTGAGCGCTGTGAATTGTGCAAGACTGTTGAATCACCGATCAGTACTTCTGAAACAAATAATGCAATATATGTTAAGAAAAAAAAGAAGAAGATAGCAGGAGGGGAAGAATGAAGGGGAGTAAGTCGGAGGGGGAGATGAACCATGAGAGACGATGGCCTCTGAAAAACAAACTGAGGGTTCCAGAGGGGAGGGGGTGGTGGGGGGATGGGTTAGCCTGCTGATGGATATTAAAGAGGGCACGTTCTGCGTGGAGCACTGGGTGTTATCCACAAATAATGAATCATGGAACACTACATCAAAAACTAATGATGTATGGTGATTAACATAACAATAAAAAAATTTAAAAAAAATGTCAAGCCCAGTGTTTGGCGCTGAGTGAGCTCTTAGTAAATGTTAGCTATTTCTATTATCATATCTAAAATGGTAACAAACCAGCAACAATTATTTTCTCTTTCAGGTGAATACCTTGAGGCTTAAGGAGTTTAATTGTTGGAAACTTAGTCACAAAGCTTGTAAGAGGGAAGGATAGGACTTGACATAGCATATTTCTGCTCCCAAATCCTGTAATTTACCAGGTTGTATGGTCCCTTGATCTATCCTGGTGAATAGGACCACTGAATTTGCCACTTCTTCTTGGACACTACATTTTAACTTGTCAGACACCCTTGACCAGACTGTGCCCTGCTCTGCCAGCCCATAATATACCTAATGGAGGCTCTGCTTCACGGTAGTGGAGTAGTGGGAATCCCGGGGTGATACCAGCTCTCAAAGATACCTGCTCTATTCCACAGTGATTCTACTGGTAAAGAGAGGTCAAGGGGGGGAGGTAAGCCTGACAGGGGAGACTCCCAGATTTGCTCTCTTCTAGTTAGATCGATGGGGCTGCTAAAGGAGATTACGTTCCTGGCCACTAGCAGAACATTTGGGTTCCCGCAGCCGGTAACAAAAAATCCAGGAAGGGCAGGTTACACCCTCAATGTGTCCTAAGGGTACTGGTAGGAAAAGCCCCAGGTCAGAGGAGGTGGCCAGCAGAGGGCAGCACGGGGGACTATGCTCTGTCAGTGAAGCCATTACCCAAAACAACAGAGCCCCCACGAAGGTTTGTGTCTCCCTCTAACAGCAACCCCCAGCAAGGAAGCAAGAGGTTAAGTGTCGACTAGGCTCTGCTGCAAAGCTCAGTTTCCATGGGCTGGACCACCTGGTGGAGGTAGCTTTTTCTAATTTTCTCAAAGATATAGAATGGGTTCCTGCCAGTCCCGAGTCAAAGGTAAGCAGGGATAGGACAGGGAACAGGTGGAGATTTGGAAGACCCCATATCAGAGAGCTGTATAGGACCTTTGAAGTTTAGGAACATTCAGGAATGAAAACACTGTCACTGGTTTGTTGAAAAGCACACATCTACTCAGTCACTCATCAGCACTTGAGAGCTTTTTAACAAATTATTAATAGGCTTCAGGTTTAGAGCAATTTTAGGTTAATAAAAAAATTGGGCAGAAAATGAAGAGAGTGGTCATATGTGGTCTCCCATCCTCCCATATGCTCCCCCATCTCCAGGTTCCACATCTTGCCTTGGGATGGTAGGTTTATTACAAGTGATGAACCAAAATGAATACATTTTTATTAACTAAAGTCCATGTTTTATGTTAGGCTTTATGCTTGGTGTTGTACATTCTGTGGGTTTCCACAAATAGCTAGTGACATATCTGCCATTACACGATCATACACAATAGTTTCAGTGCCCGGAAAATCCCTTATTCATCCCCCTCCCTCTACTCCCTGATGGCTGATCTTTTTCCTAGCTCCATAGTTTTACCTTTTCCAGAAAATGATAGAGTTGAAATCCTAGAACATGTAGCCTTTTCAGATTGGCATCTTTCATTTAGCAGTATGCATGTAAGTTGACTTCATGTTTTTTTCTTGGCTTAATAGCTCATTTTTCAAACATTGTGTGCATATCCCTTGGAGTCTCCGATTTGCAGGATCATGTGTTAAGTGTCTGGGAATATACAATAAACCACACCTACAATTTTCACCACCAACCTGATGCCCAGAGTTTTGCATGACAATTTTAATACATTAGTCCATTTAATTCTCATAAAATGGCCTGATTCCCCTATTTCACATGTGGAAACTGGTGTTCACTTAAGTTAGTGAACTTGCTCCATGACAGTGTGTGGTAGAACCTGCATTTGAAGTGGGGGCTTTTATCCTAATTTTTTTCAGTCCTTTCAATATAAATACATGTATGCACTGTCCTTGGGAGACTGTCGTTTACTGGGATGCAACACCAGAAGGATTTGCACTCAGGTTTCAGATTCTCCATTTGTTATCTGTGCACTTAAGCAAAGTGCACTCTTCCCCTGCCAATTGTCTCTTTCCCTATCATAAATACCCTCCAAAAATTAGGCCTAGTATGCCATGCAGTTCAGATCTTGCCCTCAGTTTGCATTTGGCACCAGAAAACAAAAGCCTAGCATTTAAGTAAATGAGGTCCCCCATCACATTATTATCCAGCTCCAATGCCCACCCTTTGTTCGCTGTCCCCCAGTCCACATCTAGAAAAGACACAGGTTCGGCTGATAAACCAGACTCTATCTTCTTTAATTTTCTATACTTAGCAGGTCCTCTGACATCTTGGCCACATGGTTTGCTGTTGAGAAACCCAGGATGTCCAGTGAGCATCGTGGGCAAGTCTTCTGAACTCGAGTTCAAGGTCAGAAGAGTAGGACAATGTACTTCCTCCTCTCCAAAAGGCAACCAGAGCTCACATGTTACAAGGAACTTGCTTGATTTTGGCTGCCACCCCCAGGGCCCAAATCCCTTCTCTAATTAGTTTACCTGATGCAACATTATGTCCAATTTTCCCTAAACACTACATTGAATTCTATCTTCTTCTACTTATAAACTCCCAGTGAAAGGAAAGAAGGCAACTTCACAGTCAAAAAGCCTGGCAGACACTTTCTAATCTAGTGATCAGAGTTATCATCACAAGGAATGGGACACACGGAATTCCAAGGCCCGGGAAAGGGGGCCCTAAGGGGAACACAACATCGCTCCTGTGACTTTTCTAGCCAAAGTGGGGTTACCTCAATCTAATCATGAAAGGTCATTAAACAAACCCAAACGGAGGCACATTCTACCCAACTACTGGCCTGTAATCTTCTAAAGAATCCAAGTCACAAAAGTCAAAGAAATAGCTGCAAGCCTAAGAAGACAAAAGAAACAACAAAGCATATGCAACATGTGATTTTGAACCAGACTTTTTTTTTTTTTTGGAGAGAGAGAGAGAGCCATGAGCTGGAGAGAAGGAGGGGGGGGCGGGGGGGGGGGGGGGAGAGAGAGAGAGAGAGAGAGAGAGAGAGAGAGAGAGAGCGCCTCCTAAGGAGGCTCCATGCTGAGCTGACATGGGGGCTCGATCCCAAGACCCCAAGATCATGACCCAAACCAAAAATCAAGAGTTTCACACCCAACCAAATGATCCAGCGCCTAACTGGATCATTTTGCTCTAAAATGGGCCAAATGGCAAAACCAGAATGGGGTCTGAAGATTGAATCGATGGTGGTAACGCACCATGTTAATTTCTTGATTTTGACATTAGTACAGTAGTGATGCCGAAGAATATTCTTATTTGTGGGAAATGCTATTTCAAGTACTGGGGGTGACAGGGCCAGCCATGCCAGCAACTTCATCTTTTTAATGTTCTTGTACTTTTGTTCTAAGTTGGAGATAGTTTCAAAATGAAAAAAATGACAAGCTAGCTCCCAGTGGCTGCATGCTTATCCCTAATGTCTTTGGCGGTAGGTCAGCACCTCTATAGTAAGATTCCACCCTCCCTTTACTGCCTATAGGTCCCCAGGCTGCCACTCCTGTCCTCCCTATTCTAAGGGACAGTGTTTCCATTCCTGCTCCGTGCTTCTCTCTACAGTCAAAAGTGCCCTTTCTCCCACCACCCATCACCATCCTGTTAGTCCAAGTCCAAGGTCGAGCTCATCTTTTAGCCAGCATGCTAATCATAGCATCCCTCTCGATTTATATCAGTTGGATTGTTAGCTTCTAGGACCCAATTTAATATTTACCTGTACAAAGAGATCTACTCCCTGCCAACTCAAATGGACCCTCTGGAGAAGCAGTGCTTAATCGCAGCTACTTTCATGAATACCTTCTTCATAGTAAGTGCTCAATAAACACTTGATCTTTGGCTCAACAACGCCTGGTCACATGTTCATGGTTATAGAATAAAGACCTATTTATGATTCATTTCTGCATGAAAAACTCAGCACTTTACTAATACAAAGGATTTCTACTACTTCCTGGACTTGACTGAAAATTTAAAACATGTGGCAATGAAGGTTCAAGAGCCAACTTTCTCAAGCCTAAGAAAAGCTCAGCTGTAAATATTCTCCAACAAATGATGATCTGGGTGTCCATCTCAGACTTCTGACATCTTTCAACTCCCTTTTCTTGTTGGTTTTTATCTTATGAACACTTGCACGGTAAAGTATGTTCAGCAAATACAGAGCCTGAGAAGTAACAGAATTGAAGAATTGAGCCCACCTGCTGGGTTCCTGCAGGAACATTAAGCCCAGCTATGTGCCACACAATGGGCCAATTGTGCACACCATGCCTGCTTCCTTATGAAGACTCTTGTCTTTTCAAGGTATCTTGTCTGTAAGCTACAAATTGTCTTTGGTGGGAGGGAAATCAAGAGAAGAGATGGGGTGGTACATGAAGGGTAGGTCTTGACTCCAGAGTCTAAGACACCTGCATACACGTCTCCCCGGCACACTGATTGTGTAACTCCATGTCCAATTGCATTCTTACACATATAATTTCCCATTTTGTATCTTCAAACTATGCTTTGAAAGGAAGACAGAAAAAGTCTCTGGCACTTAGTGTATGTCTCTGTTTTTGTGGATGTACTTGCTCAACCCAATTTTGGAAATATGGCCTTCGGTGGCTCATTTTTGTATGATTGGTACATAATGATACTCATCAGTAGCTTATTGCTATGTAATCAAAATCACTCAAGATTTCAATGCTGCACTAATATTAACTTCAACCATTTACTATTTTAATGAAGTGAGTGTTGATATAAACATTTGCATACTTATTTGTCAATACAAACAGATTTGATGTTGAGTAATAGGTCATTAAAAGTAATCACATATTTACGTTTTTAATCCCCATTTCCCTCCACCCCTTGCTCCAATTCCTCTCTTCTTTACCACTGAACTAAGTCAACAAGGTAGCACTGTAACTACAGTACAGGACCACGATGGGCTTTTCTATTATAAAATCTGTCACCCTGATTTGAGAATCTGTTGGCAGATGCCAACCACACAGAGGAAGGTTGCTTTCTCTAGTCAGAATCCTACAAGGGCCTCCGAAGCCCAAGAACTGAGCTGGGATTCATTTTGGGAGTTGGATGCATTCACTAAGTCCCAGACGGGACCAAACGAAGAAACAAACAAGCAAAAAATGAAAACCTAACGAACAGCCTTCATCGGGGTGGGTTAAGGCTACATCTCAAGCTGCAAATGTGCATCCTGGACCAAGTTCTTGCTGAAGCCTCTGGCCCTCCTTCTCATGACAGCCCCAATCTAGGTAATGGAGGTGTGGCTTTGGGAGAGGAAATGAACGGGGGCATGTGGATGAGGGGAAGGAGGAAGCTGGGGTCACTTTCTAGAAGCCACCATGCGAAGTGTGAGAGCTTGAAGGGGTCCTTGAGTGTCCTTGACTAAAACCCTTATTTTATACATCAGTAGCGAGAGACTCAAAGAAATAAGGTGATTTGCCTCATGTCAAACAGCACTCTGGATGGTTCCTCAAAACTGTTCTTCAGAGTCTTTTTTTCCCCTCAAACTAATACAAGGAACTCTGCTACTAGTCAGAAATAGGATCAGTTGTCCTCAGTCATTTCATCACGTGCCTGTGTGTGTGCATATTCTGACTAGCATTCATTCCCACTCCACCCCCCCGCCCCCCCGACTCCCAATCACCTTTGGGTAATAGCTATGGGAATCTAACCCTTCTGCATTGGCTACAGTCTTGGTGGGACTGTTCAAAGTGCCTTGTTCTTCCTTCACTGAAGATAAGATTATTACCCTGGGCCTAACTTTCTCTCTTCCCTTGGGATTTAGGTCTTGAACACTCAAAGTGATTAGAGTGGATTCATCCCAAGGGAACTAACTGTCTAGTAGAGATGGTTTCCTGGGTCCTGTTCCCTAGAACCCAAGCACTACTTTGGTTCTTTCACTTTGTCTTTGATTCTAGGAGTACCCCTATAATCTGTGGCAGATGCTGTGAGTACACTAAGCCAGTGATTCTCAACCAGGAGTGATTTTTGCCCTCCCAGGGGATATTCAGCAATGTCTGGAGACATTTTCAGTTGTTACAACTGGGGGGGGGGGATGGAAGGGGGCTGCCAGTACAGTGTGTAAAGGCCAGGGATGCTACTAAACATCCTTCAATGCACAGGACTGCCCTCAAAACAAAGAATTACCTGGCTTAAAAACGTCTGTTTGTAAGGTTGAGAAATCCTGGGCTAACCCACTACTGATTTCCAACACCCCCTCACATGCCTGCTTCCCTTTAGAGGGTAAAAATATTCACTTTCCCAGCCTTCCTTATAGCTAGGGAACAGGGATCCAAGTAATACAATTTTGGGCAGTGAGACTCAAGCAGAATCTACTTTCTTAATGTAAATAACAAGCATAGCTGGTACCCTTCTTCCTCCTGCTTTGAAGATAGATGAAATTTTGTCTGCTGGTAGCCATTTTGGGATTATCAGAGAAAAGCCAAGAGACTCACAGGCACCCAGTCCTTACACTGTCCAGCCATCAAACCAATTCCAATGACTATCTCCTTTCAGTCTTGTTGCTGTTCAATAAAAATTGAACCCTCACTTGTTTAAAGGCATTAATAGTCTAGGATTCCTTTCCTTGCAGTTGAGAGCATTCCAATGGTTACACCTCCTAACAAATGCTTTTTCCTGCTTTTGTTAGAGTCCATTTTTCCATTTTTGCAAGAAAAGAACTCTACCTGAGACAGTACACTAAATATGAACTTTTGTGGATTATTTATTATGGCCAGAATTGAGCTTTTTCTAATCTTGATGCTGGCTGAGATTGTGGCTACATGTAGTAAGTCAATGTGGTCAACTCTTTGCTAGCATTCAACAGTATTTTTGGATCTGTGCTTTGTGATAAGATTTGTGATGAAAATTACTTTCTGACTTTTAACTATGGGTCAGAAAAATCCTTCAAGCTATACAGTCAACTAGACATGTGGGCAGGGAAGGCTTTTCCATCTTGGGACTAGGGAGTAGAGCTGAGGAAATATTTTCTATGCTCCTCTATGAAGTGACCATGAGGATTCAAGAGCAGGCCTGTGGAGTAGACAGAACAGGTGCAGTCAGACCCACACTCCTCCAGATGACCATCCCTCTCTCTCCCAGTACTTCTTTAAGGAGGGGGTAGGGAAGGGGTCAAGGCATTGCCAATGATCCTTCTGACTACAGCTCAATTGCTGCTGGACCTGCATAATTATTGCTTCTTTGGGAGGAGGGGAATGTCAGAGAGGTGGAAGCACCTCTAGGCACTCTCCACTTAAGACCTGAACTGCTCCTGTCCCCCAACCCTGCAATGGGGGCTCAGCCCTCCCATACTGCTGGGCCTCCTTCCCCCACATGGGACCCGCCAGTCAGAGCAGCGACCACTTTGGCCTCAAGCCTCCCTCTCAACAGGGCACCTTTAGAAGCAGTAGATGATCATTCATTTGTTTACTGTGCTCACTCACTGGGAACATCTGGGGTCTTAAAGGCTATTAGCTCTACAGCTTCTCCGGATCGGGGTGACAAATTTAGGCAATTCTCCGAACTAAAACATTTTTTGGGAAGCACTCTGTGGATAGAGGTTAGGACCACAGGTTCTGGAAGGTACCTGAGTGCAAATGGAGCTTTACCCCTCCATAATGATGGTAACAGCAGCAGAAACAGGGAATATCAATAGGGACTGACCTATTGCAAGAGTGCCTTAACAAATACCGTCACGCTTTGTAGCTACAGGACTTTCATCCCCTTCCTCAACACCTTTGAGCTTCAGGTTACCAAAGGAGGGTAAGAGACCCAGTTTAGACTGTTACAACAGAGGGCCAGATATCTAGGTAGTAGTCTTTTAGCATTAACATTCAAGGCCACAGGTCCTGACCAGCTGAAACCTACCCGAAATTCTTATTAACAGGACACATCCTCAAGCAAACCATTCAGTTTGGCATATTTTGACTTTTCAAGAAGAGATCATTATCCTAAGCTGAACTCTGGAACATCTCTTCTGCACACTAACCACCAGGTAGTGTAGCAGGGATGCAAAACCAAGACCAGAATACTAGGGCCCCGAGGTGGCTTCCAGCTTCTTTCTTGCCCCTGGAAAACTGTAAAATTCATCTTTGAGGCAGGCTAGCTTCAATGTATAGGACTGATCTGAGTGTTTGAAGGCTCATGATCCTGTAATTTCTTCCATTTGCTTGCTAAAGCAAGCTTACACTTAGTAATTTAGAGGCTGTTTGGAGGGAAAGGGGGCTGTTGAGCTGGAATAAGAAGACTAAGTGATGGTGATGATCACTGACAACAGAAGATACAAGTACTGAGAACCACTCCTTCCATCTCAGCAGGACACATGTCCCTGAGAGAACGACATTCTCCAACTCTACTCAGTAAGCGTCAGTGACTTACCTGACGTAAGTCAGGTTCGTGACTGTTTGAAGAATGTTAGTGCTGTTAGAATGTTCGTGCTGTTTGAAGCATAATGAGGAGCCCAACTGGTCAGGAGCTGAGCTCTGCAAAGGCCTAGCCAAAGAATCTTTAAGACAGAATAAAGGAACATTCACCTCACATGTCCAGGGGATTAAATAAAATTCTCATTTGATATTAGAAAACCAGCTTGAGAAAATTCAGCCCATTTTCCTGCCACTTTCTCTGATAAACTGTACACAAAGCCTCCAGGGTCCTTCCTGTCCTGGAGATGTCCAAAGATCTTCCCATGAGATACTCAGTATAAAGTGTATCCCAATGACCTCATGCAATGTGCTGGTATTTACCTCCACTCAGAAAACCGATGGTCTCAAAAAGAACAGGTTACAGCTGTTTGGCTTCTTTTGTGTGTGCTTTGCAGAATCTACGTGCATTCATAAACAACCCGTCGGTCAGGTTCCGGCCAACCTCACCGGTGTGGATGCACTCAGCTGAACCTGTAAACCTCTCACTTCATTAGCCATACCTTTCTAGCCATTGTTTATTATTCCTTGAGATAAATGAAACATTTCTGTTTCTTGCTAGGACTCTTACAGAGAAACCTGTCCCCCCCCCAACCCTTTTTGGTCCTTTGTCAGGCTCAAGTATAAAATTGGTTGGAACGCCTTAAAAACTTAAAATCAAGTCCAATTTACTAAATGTGCCTTAGATTGTTAATCAAGTCAACTTTTTCTTTAAATGAAGAACTTACTTGTTAAAGGATATTCAAACAAACATAGCGATGCACTTCCAGCCAGTGATAGTGATAAGAATTTCTAGGAGAGGCCTGCTTGTCCTTAGACAAGGCAGTTGAGTCTTAGATAATCTTAAGGAAATTTATCAAGGTCTAAGGGCTAACCCACAGATCTTTCTTTCCCCTGCCCCTCTCTCTTGCCAGGCAGTAGCCATATTTATCAAGTAGGGCAACCATGTGTAGTCCGACCTGAAGGCCAAGAGGGTCTGAAGCAATATTCAGATGGTCCAGCCACACAAACACAGAAATATAGGCTGTATGCTGCACAATCTATGTCAACAAAGCTCATTAATAAAGCTAAAAAATTTTAGTTTACAGGAGACATAATTCACATGGGGCCCACATTTTACAGGCTCAGCAGGTTCTTAATTTTTTGTTATCACAACTTTTGAGACCCAGAGAACAGCTTTGGATATGCTCTCCAGAAAAACGTATGCTAACTATTGAGCGTTTATACAGTTTAAAGGGGTTCACGGGTCCCCAAATACTATCCATGGACTCCAGCACTTAGGGTAAGACTACCAGTTTCTGGTAGAACCTGAGAAGCCACATCAGAATAAGAAGCTTGCTTGGTGAGCAAATATTCACATATTTAATGGTATCAGACTAAGAGAACACAGTGCATCTGACTCCATGCTGGGAATAGCTTTACTTTGGCTCAAGAAGAATCTCCGTTATAGGGAGGCTCCCTCTCCTCCATAGGCAAAGCTGGGATGGGCAATATCTGTGCTTAATGTCCAGATGCTCATTTTTTCTTGGCTTTGATTTCAGATCAACACCAATCCAAACTCTGTTTCCTAACTGACACATTCCTCCTTCAAATATGATTTGTGTAAGCCTCACTGGCTGAGTGCCAGTTGAGTCTTCAGGAGATCTGCCATACTTTTGCCCAGATCTACTCTGTGTTTATCTTGCCTTTTAACCTCACAGAGTGAGGTCTTATTTCCTAATCCTCCAAGGAGTTCCCTCACTCTAGTTTTCTGTTAGGCACTATACCGGACCCTAGACCTAACATTTTATTCATTCTATGAATTAAGTCCTCTGGCTATGATCTGACATACATTGACTTGTTTTTATCTTATTACCTCATTTTGTCGCAGGTACCAACTACAATCATCAGCCCCATTTTACAGGTGAGCAAACAGAAGCCTACAGTCTCAAAGTTAGCTGAGCAAAATTATACAGTCTATGCGAGCTTTAGAAGTCAAACCTGATCACTGGCATGTAGCCTCTACCTAAAAGGTGGGCAAACTTTTTCCCATTGGATAGGAAGTATTTTAGGCTTTGCAGGTCATACGGTCTCTGTTGCAAGTACCCTGTTCTGCCATTATAGTGGGAAAGCAGGTGTAGATAGTGCTGAAAATGGCCATGGTTTTATCCTGTAGGCCTTTTCTTGTCATCCCACTCTGTGCCCTACTTCAAGCTCCATGCCTCAGGGTGCGCTCATCTTAGAGAACAAAATGTTCACAACTTGAACATCTATAGCATGGTAGTCTTTTAATGCAAATCTCCATTCTTATAGTTAAAAAAAGGTGTCATGGTAAAATACCAATAAAGTCATACTTGGAAAGTAATGTGCATCGCACTTGTTATGGGATATTTTGTCTAAATTATGTGTTTCAAATTATGCAAGCCTTCCAGGGCCTCCCTATTCTTTATTTTCTGGAGATGTGGATTTTACCTGAAACAGAACAAGCAGCTAAAATAAAGGGTTAGGAACATCAGGATTTCCCCAACTTCCTGGCATGCCTTGGTGCTCTGGGAAAGCAATGTTCTTTTTAAATATTCCTATAGCATGCTAGGTCTGGGGAAACAACCGTTTGTTTATAGTAAATACCATTCATGCAATGGTGATACAAGACACCGAGTAGCTAACAACAAAGATTGATGCTAATGTTTCCAAATCACACTCTTACTGGTTTTAAGTATTTCCCTGTTCACGCTTCATAAGCTCCATTCCTTGTTTCTCTGGAGAAACCAGTCTTAAAGTTCAATTACAGATACCATCATGATGGATGAAAGATTTGATTTGCAGCTTTTTACCCATACGTTGGCTTCCTGTATTAGCATAAGGTGGCCAAGGCAGAGGGTGAAGCAATAGAGAATAGAAAGGCTGAGTTGCTTGGAACCCGGCATGGACACACTGGAGTCATCCTTGACTCTCCTTGAGGGAAGACCAATGGTAGATGGGAGAGCCTTGGAACCATCAGAATAACAGGTGTAATGGCTCAAATCATGATGCTGCTAACTGGGAGATGGAAAGAACAGGAACTGTATTTAAGAACAATTCTATTTTATAGCATGGTTACTGCCCTACATTCCTGAAATGGTCACAAAGGCTCTAACAAAACAGCAACAACAAAACAACATTAACAGACGCAACAGCCAACCTTTATGAAACATTTCCTGCGTATGAAGTATCACTCTTAAAACTATGGTAGGTACTATTGTTACATCCATTTGGTAGAATAAAGAATGGAAATTAGAGAGTTTACATTTTTCAGGGTTTCACAGATAGGAAGCCCATAGATAATTACATTACACCGAGTCAAAGAGTTACCAGTGTTTCTCAAACTATTTCCACTGTGGTACCCATAAATGCATAGGAGAGATTGGAGGTTTCTAGGTAAAAGCCAGACATAAAAAACTCAAAGTGATGTACTGACGGTCTAAGTATATGTTTACTTTTCTTTATTTTTTGTATTTACGATTCTACTTAGTATTGTAGCTGTGTTTAATATGAAAAACCAGGTTCAAATTAAGAATACAAGAAGCCATTTCTACCATAGCTTCAAGTACTACCAGGGTCAATCTGCACATGTTTGAGAAACGAAGGTCAAGCCATCCCTTCTGAGCAAAGGAATAGTCCGACTTGAAGGACAAGAGGGTCTGAAGCAATATTCAGATGGTCCAGCCACACAAACACAGAAATATAGGCACTGGGGCTCTAAGAGTAAATCAGTAAGAAGTAAATCAGGTTGACCTTTAGAGAGTTTAGGGTGTTATGAGTGTTTGGAGATCAATAGATATCAGAATACAGTATGGCCAGGTGGTTCTGGAAAAGTAACACTTTCTTGACTCTGAAGTGCCTCCTTCTCCTCAATACTAACTTTTCCTCAACCTCTGACAGAGCAATCTCGAAAGGCTGACAGTGTCTACCCATCTTTGCTAAGTGTCTCATTAAAAGGTAAAAAAAAATCTGGTTTCTAAGAAACCCCCCTTTGAATGTAGTCTATGTTCATTTTGTTTTGAAAAATAAAAGATTCCTAATGGCCAAAATATTTAAGTTTGAAAGCTAGATAATGAGAACACACAATAATCACGTCCCTCAACTTTTTTTTTTATTCCAGCAATAATTTCCTTGTCACTTGAATGTGACTCCCGATTGTCACAGTGATTCTGAGACAATCATTTGGTGCTGCCTAATGGCACAAAGTGAAGTTGTGAAGCTGATGCCAAAACTGTGTCAGCTCCACTCAGGAGAATGACAAAGGCTCAGAGCAATCGCACACGTTTAGAAAGTGGGCCAGGCCGCCATGTTGGCATACAGGTTAGTTCTAGCAAATCTGAAGAAACCTGGTTGGTTGCCCCTCCTATCTCCTCATGAGGAAGGTCTGTTTGAGATGCAAGCTCTCTGAGATGCCCAAACCCAGGCCTGCAGAAGGCAAGTCAGCCTGAAGCAGTCCCCTGGGGGAAAAGTCTCACCCATGTGTTTTTGATAAAATAAAATAATTCAAGTTGTTTTAGCTATTACAGGATAAATCAAAGACGACTTAGCTCTCTGTTTTTCATGGATAGTAAATCCAAGGCCTAGAGGCTGCTGTTTTCCACCAACAAGGCCATACTGGTCATTCCCACTAAGCGTGCACGCAATGTCAGAGGCCATCGGAACACACTACCAGCTGAAAAGAATCAAGAAGGCAAGAGATGGAAATTTCTCTGCCTATATCTACAGTCCAAATTTTTTTTATCTCAGCATATTGGTAATTACTTGTTCATGTCTAAATCAATCAGACTATGAAATGAGGATTTCTGGGTCTCTCTTGTTTACTAATGATTCCTTACTATCACTCACTCACTCATTGCTTTACTCGTCCCCTAAATATTTCACGAGCATGCCTTATTAGTTTCCTATTACTGCTATAAGAAGTTCCCAGAAACTTAGGGGCATAAAAAACACAAATTCATAAGCTTACAGTTTTGGAGATCAGAATTCCAAAATTAGTCTCGCGTGGCTTAAACCAAGGTGATGGCAGGGCTGCATTCCTTTCGGACGCCCCACCAAAGAATCTGTTTCTCTGCCTTTCCCCAATTTCCAGAGGCTGCCTGTATCGCTTGGCTCTTGAACCCACAGTGCTGCAGCCTTGGCTTTGCCTGGCATATCTTGGCCTCTGACGCTCCAGCCTCTCTCTTTATAAGGAGGCCTGTGCCCACCTGGATAATTCAGAGTGCTCTCTTCAAGAGCCTTAACTTAACCACACCTGCAAGGTCTCTTTGCTGGGCAAGGTAATGTATTCACAGGTTTCAAGGATTAGGATGTGGCCATCTTTGTGAGGTGGGGATAGGAGACGATTCTTCCTCTTAGTATATAACCTAGTGTGTACCAGGCATGACACTAATACTATGAGGAGCAAAATCACATATAGGTCCTGTCCTCATGACATTGTGGCCTATGGGGATACTACCTGACAGAGGAAATGTCATGAACAAAGGCTCAGGAGAGACCCAGAGGGGAACACAGCAAACCTGGGGAACTGAGAGCAGGTCTGCAGAGAGTGGGGTGGGACACATTCTGTAGGAAACAGTGGGAGGTGCACCCCCAGGATTTTGCAAGTGGCCGTGGTAGCATGAATCAGGGTGTAAAACAAAGGTGGAAAGGGGTGATGAATGATCTAGAACAGAGATTGGCAAACATGGCCTGAAGGCCAAATCTGGCCCACCTGTTTTTGTAAATGAGGTTTTATTGGAACATAGCCATACCCACTTGTATGCTCATTACTACTTTCACCTACAAAGGCAGAATTGAGTATTTTTGATAGAGACTGTGAAGCCTGCAAAGCCTAGGGTATTTACCATCTGGCCATTTACAAAAATAACTCCTGATATTGGAGGTTAAACTGATAGCACTGATATACAGGTTGGGTCTGGCAGGTGAAAGAGAGGAAATTTTCTGCAGGGTTGAGGAGGACCTGGTTTGGAGAGTGGAGAGGGATGGTGGTGTTGAGGGAATACCATCAGTTATTTGTTATTTAGGTCACGTTTGAACTACCTTGAGACATCTAAGGGGCAAGGAGCAAGTAGGTGTGTAGGTCTGGAGCTTTGAGGAAGTACAGACCCCACTATGTTGCCTCATATCCTGGTGCTCAAAAGCATATTTATTATATGTTGGACTAAATTCCATGACAAAAACATTTCATTTAAGCTCTGTTTTTAAACCCTTATCTTCACTCGTGTTAATGGAAAAGACAATGCCAAAAACACTGACTGAAAATATGAGTGTGTATGTTTATAAAAATCAATTTGGAATACAGAAAAACATTAACATTTTGATTCAACTTACTTTGATTCCTGGTCATTGTCTAAACTTCGTGGCCAAATAGCAGCAAGTTCATATTTTAAACTTTTCTCAAATTTTAAAACTGTGAGATCTATATTTTGTTATTTATGAGATTCAATATTAATGTGTCAGAAATGAATGGCAGCATGAATGATAGAGGGTACTTTTTATCCAAGCAACTGTCAAAGAACCAAGTGAATGGCAGTGACATTTCTCCTCCCAGTTAACTGCTCAAGATTTCAACTCTCCTTGACACTGCTTCTTATGGTCAGAATGGGAAACCTACTTAGTATGCAAAATTTGGGTGGTGAACCAATGGTTTTACTTACTTGAGTTACAAGATACATACGCTTCCTTATCTGTGTGGTCAGCAGTCAGCACCATTCTCTCTTGGCCCCCCAAAATAGCCAGATGTCTATCATCAAACTTTTCCACCATAATAATTCTGATTCCTGGCCTCCCGGATAGGAATCCAGCTGAAAACATACTCTGAGGCTGTAGCTATTTTGTGACTACCATCTCTAAACTAAGCAATCTCCATCTTCTGCCCTTCCTTTCCCAGAGAGAAGAAAATATAACCCTCTGGTTTACCGCTCATCATTGTACTTACTAGAATTTAGTAGTCTTTACTTTACTTCTTTAGTTTATTATCTGTCTCTTCCCACAAGAATGGAAGCTACCCAACAGTAGAGATTTTTGTCTTTTCTTCTTTATGTTCCAGTACCTAGAACACTGTGTGAATTGTAGTTGAGACTCAGTAAGTAGTAGTTGAACTGATGAGTAAGTAAGGGATGGTAGTGATGCAAACATCATAAAAATTTCTATCAATTTGACCAACATTCAACCACCATCAACTCTCTCTCTGAACTGGGCAAGTTTTCATTAAAAAAAGGATTCTAGCACATTGCTATTTAATATAGAATACAGTAAAAAATGAACCACAGTGTCAGTGAGATAGCTTGCAAATAATCTTATGCCTAGTAGTACTTTATTGAACTGCAAGATACCTGACTTTCATTATCAGTCTGGCCATCCGCTTACTTCTTCCTTCTCTTTGCAAACTGCTCAATATCCCCAACCTTGGTCCTAAAATTAAACTTTGACATTTATGAGCCAACATATTAAGTGTCATTTCTAAACTAAGTTGATGAATTGGTAGCAGAGGCTTATAACTAGAGCTCAGAAATTTCTTGTCTTAGTTGGGCAATGGAAAGAGCAATCTTTGCCTCCACCCAGGTTGGAATCACTGAAGAAAGGAGTTTTTATTTTTATTTTTTTTGTTTTATTTGATTTATTTGATTTATTTATTTATTTATTATTAACATATAATGTATTATTTGTTTCAGGGGTACAGGTCTGTGATTCATCAGTCTTACACAATTCACAGCGCTCATCATAGCACATATCCTCCCCAATGTCCATCACCCAGCCACCCCATCCCTCCTACCCCCCTCCACTCCAGCAACCCTCAGTTTCTTTCCTGAGATTAAGAGCCTCTTACGGTTTGTCTCCCTCTCTGGCTTCATCTTGTTTCATTTTTCCCTCCCTTCCCCTATGATCTTCTGTCTTGTTTCTCAAATTCCACATATCAGTGAGATCATATGATACTTGTCTTTCTCTGATTGACTTATTTCACTTAACATAATACTCTAGTTCCATACAGGTCATTGCAAATGGCAAGATTTCATTTTTTGATGGCTGCATAACATTCTATTGTATATATATACCACATCTTCTTTACACATTCAGCTTTCGATGGACGTCTAGGATCTTTCCATAGTTTGGCTATTGTGGACATTGCTGCTATAAACATTGGGGTGCATGTGCCCCTTCAGATCACTACATTTGTACCTTTGAGGTAAATACCCAGTAGTCAATTGCTAGGTTGTAGGGTAGCTCTATTTTCAACTTTTTGAGAAACCTCCATACTGTTTTCCAGAGTGGCTGTACCAGCTTGCATTCCCACCAACAGTGTAGGAGGGTTCCCCTTTCTCCACATCCTCGCCAACATCTGTCATTTCCTGACGTGTTAATTTTAGCCATTCTGACTGGTGTGCGGGGCTATCTCATTGTGGTTTTGATTTGGATTTCCCTGATGCCAAGTGCCGTTGAGCACTTTTTCATGTGTCTGTTGGCCACTTGGATGTCTTCTTTGGAGAAATGTCTGTTCATGTCTTCTGCCCATTTCTTGATTGGATTATTTGTTCTTTGGGTGTTGAGTTTGATAAGTTCTTTATAGATTTTGGATATTAGCCCTTTATCTGATATGTCATTTCAAATGTCTTCTCCCATTTTGTTGGTTGTCTTTTGGTTTTGTTGACTGTTTCCTTTGCTGTGCAAAAGCTTTTTTTTTTTTAATTATGTTATGTTAATCACCATACATTACCTCATTAGTTTTTGATGCAGTGTTCCATGATTCATTGTTTGTGTATAACACCCAGTGCTCCATGCAGTATGTGCCCTCTTTAATACCCATCACCAGGCTAACCCATCCCCCCACTCCCTCCCCTCTAGAACCCTCAGTTTGTTTCTCGGAGTCCATAGTCTCTCATGGTTTATCTCCCCCTCTGATTTCCCCCCCTTCGTTCTTCCCTTCCTGTGCAAAAGCTTTTTATCTTGATGAAGTCCCAATAGTTCATTTTTGCCCTTGCTTCCCTTGCCTTTGGTGATGTTTCTAGGAAGAAGTTGCTGCAGCTGAGGTTGAAGAGGTCACTGCCTGTGTTCTCCTCAAGGATTTTGATGGATTCCTGTCTTATATTTAGGTCTTTCATCCATTTTTAATCTATTTTTGTGTGTGGTGTAAGGAAATGGTCCAGTTTCAATCTTCTGCATGTGGTTGTCCAATTTTCCTGACAACATTTGTTGAAGAGACTGTCTTTTTTCCATTGGACATTCTTTCCTGCTTTGTTGAAGGTTAGTTGACCATAGAGTTGAAGGTCTATTTCTGGGCTCACTATTCTGATCTGCAAATCAATCAATGTGATATAATACATTAATAAAAGAAAGAACAAGAACCAAATGATACTCTAAATAAATGCAGAAAAATCATTTGACAAAGTACAGCATCCTTTCTTGATTAAAACTCTTCACAGTGTAGAGATAGAGGGTACATACCTCAATATCATAAAAGCCATCTATGAAAAACTCACAGCAAATATCATTTTCAATAGGGAAAAACTGAGAGCTCCTCCCCTAAGGTCAGGAACACGGCAGGGATGTCCACTATCACCACTGCTATTCAACATAGTACTAGAAGTCTAGCCACAGCAATCAGACAACAAAAAGAAATCAAAGGCATCCAAATTGGCAAAGAAGAAGTCAAACTCTCACTCTTTGCAGATGATATGATACTGTATGTGGAAAACCCAAAAGACTCCACCCCAAAACTGCTAGAACTCATATAGGAATTTAGTAAAGTGGCAGGATATAAAATCAATGCACAGAAATCAGTTGCATTTCTGTATAACAACAGCAAGACAGAAGAGAGACAAATCAAGGAGTCGATCCCATTTACAATTGCACCCAAAACCGTAAGATACCTAGGAATAAATCTAACCAAAGAGGCAAAGAATCTGTACTCAGAAAAATAACTATAGAACACTTATGAAAGAAATTGAGGAAGACACAAAGAAATGGAAAAATGTTCCATGGAAGAACAAATATTGTGAAAATGTCTATGCTACCTAGAGCAATCTACACATTTAATGCAATCCCTATCAAAATACCATCCACTTTTTTCAAAGAAATGGAACAAATAATCCTAAAATTTATATGGAACTAGAAAAGACCCCGAATAGCCAGAGGAATGTTGAAAAAGAAAAGCAAAGCTGGTGGCATCGCAATTCCGGACTGCAAGCTCTATTATAAAGCTGTAATCATCAAGACAGTATGTACTGACAAAATGTACTGAACAGTTCATTTTGAGTGATATACTCATTGCTGGACTAACTATCATGGCCAGGTGACTAGATGGTGATGACCGGCTAGGTTTGAGTCTTGTATCTCTTTTTCTTGCTAGGGTAGCAGCAGGCCTGCCAGCCCTCCTGACTGTAGTGATGGTGAGCAGTTCCCCAAAGGAAGAGTAAGGGAGGTGCTAGATAGACGAGAACTAGCATATCTCTCACAGTGTGTTTGCTCACTCTCAGTTAGATTTCTGTGAACAAGTCTCTTAGCCCATTTTCTTACTTCTTTATGAGTAGATCATTCTTGACCTAACAGCCAGTCTGATTTTTTTAAAAGTTTACATGAGAACCTGTAACTTCGCTTGTTCTTAAACTGTCTGTGATAGATTGAATGATGGCTCTTCAAAGATGTCCACATACTAATCCCCAAACTTGTGAATGCATTACCTTACATGGCAAAACAGAGTTTGCAAATGTACTCAAGTTAAGGATCCTGAGATGGGGCATTTTTGTGGACTATTTGAGTGGGTCCAATGCAATCACAAGGGTCCTTAGAAGAGGCAGACAGAGGGTCAGATAGATGAAGGCAAGGCACAGAAGAAAAAGTGTTGGAATGATGTGGCCATGAGTCAAGTTGTGCCACCAGGCTCTAGAAACTGAAAGAAGCAAGGAATAGATTACATTTTGGACCTTCCAGAAACAACCAGCACTTCTGACACCTTGGTTTTAGCCCTGTAGGCTCATTTTTTATTTTTGACCATCAAAATTATAAGATAATACATTTATGTTGTTTTAAGTCATTGAGTTTGTGGTAATCTGTCACATTAGAAATAGCAAACTAATATACTTCTAATAGCTGTTTATTATACTTAGAGTAAAAGCCAAAATTCCAAATTGCTTACCATTGTTGACCAGGCTTATGTTGCCAGTTCTCCTTCTTCTCTTCCCATCCACCTCTACTTCCCTGAGTTTCTTGTCCTCTTATTCTATACTGGTCAAAATGTTAGCCATATGCCAACTGTGGCTGTTGAACCCTTTAAAGATAGTTAGTACAACTGAGGAGCTGATTTTAAGTCAAACTAAATTTTAATTAATTTACATTTTAATTTAAAAATGAAACAGTATAAAATATTTTTCCACTAAAAACAACTTTATTATTTTGGTAGGATCACATTTTACTTTACTGAAAATTTAGCATCAAAATTGAGATGTGTTTTAAGTATAAAATATACTCTGGATTTTAAAGACTTAATACAAAAGGTGTAAACTATATCAATAATTTTTATATTGATTATATGTTGAAATGATAACATATTGGATACATTAGATTAAATGAAATATGTAAAAATTAATTTTGTTTGTTCCTTTTTGCCTTTTTTTTGGATGTGGCAAGTAGAAAATTAAAAAATTACGTATGTGGTTCACATCCTGTGTATATTGGGCAGTGGGCTCTAGTCTTCTGACTTGTGACTTGTCCCTTCTGCAAGCAAAGCCATTCCCTTAGTTTTTGCAGGGCATACAGCTCCAGCCTCTTCCAGTTCATTTAGATTTCAAGACCAGTGTCACCTCTTCAAGAAAGCTCTCCCAACTGTAAGAAGCCCTTATTTCTCAAATTCCAGGACCCTTGTTTTATCTTACGTGGTATAATACATACTTATTTTATCTTCTTCATATTAGTATTTGACATTCTTATTTATGTGGTTGCATGTTCATTGTCTGTCTCCCCACCTGGAATGCAAGTTCATGGGAGCATGGCCTCTGCTGCTCTATTTCAGCTTGGCCTTCAAGAAGTATAATGATGCCTGGCAAATTTCAGGTACACAATCATTATTTCTTGACAAGACCTGATTGTACTTCCCACTGTTGAGTTCCCAGAGATTTCCCTGGAAGCTATTAAACAAAATCCCTTGTTTTTCTTGAGCAAGTTTGGAAGGGTTTCTATTACCAGCAACCAAAAAACCTTTGACTAAGCACAGTCAATGGCTTAAGGACTCCATTTTTGCACTTGGAGCCATTTTGCTGTCCCCTTCAAATATAAATGTATAAATCAGGTAATTGATGAGGGAAATGAGAGTAATAACTGGCCTTCTTTTCCTTTCTCTCTCTCCATAATGATGGTAGGTAAGAAATTTTTCACTTTCTTGTTACTTTTTCTTTACTCATGTAAGAGTTTGCCATAAAAGGTTTTCCTCTAGGCTCCTTGATGCAGTAACTTTGAAAGAAAACTGAATTTGGAAAAGAGTCGAAGCATAGCCAACCCTTCTAAATCTATTTACAGCAACTTGAATTCCTTCTTTGCTTCTTACTGAAATTGTTGGTCTCCTTTTATTAGTTAATGTTGTTGCTGTTATTTACACAGCTGTTAATAACGCATTTTTTCCTCATGTTATTTTTGTTTTTTCCAATTCTGTTTGTCTGGGCAAATTTGGATGCTGACAGTTTATGTACAGCCTGAGATTTAAATATGGAGTTGTCAGTTATTAAAAGCTACAGAAATAACAGTTCATCCTCTTAAGACAGAGTGTTCTGGATGCCATTTTTGAAAACAGGACTTGAACGGCACAAGCAATGTAAGGAGCTTAGACTTTGTATTATTAGTCAAAAGGTATATCTATTTTCTCTGTACTTTAAATTTGAAGACAAAGTAGATTGTGAAGATTAGGTCTCCTTTATGATGATATCTTCAATTATGGAGGGAAATCTTTGGTTTTCCAATTTACATATTTTACTCTAATTTTACATTTTCTCCACTATTCTTTTATCTTCTGATCTTTTTTTCCCCCTCTTACTCCCAGTTCTTGTAAAATACAGAAGGTAGAAGGGGGAGAAAATCTATTTGACATGAGAACACAGGAACTGACCTGTACAATAGATTGAGATTGACATCTTTTTAGCGATAAGCTGCAGAAAGTGAACAACTATTTTTTTTTAAGTTTGACAAGAGATTCAGTTTCATCTACAGAAAATAAATAGCCATGTAGTCAGGAAATTTTCATGTCCTGTGTTTCTCTGGGCATGAATAATTGGGTTTTGTGGGAAGAGATAAAATTAATGAGGATCAGAGTTTTTGTGGAGGTGTTTACACAGCCCCAGCTGAGATATCTGGCAATTATTCCATTAGTCTGAACTGTATGGAAGACTACTCTATGCCCTGAACAACCACTGATGAAATCTGCAGAATTGTGAATTTCCACCTTCCTCTGAACTTCTCCCTCCATGCCTCCCTGTATAGGCTGTATCCTCCAGTCCATGGGGTGTAAATGGTCACATACGTATTTCGACAAAAATTTCCACTGTGAAAAACAAAATGCACAGGGCAATAAAGGAGATCATTTTATTCAGCCCATTGCCACAGACAGCATGTCATTAACGAGGAATATCTCAAAGAAAAGGAAGGGGCTCTTGGGTCTTACAGAGGCAAGTAAACAAGAGAATCAGCCCGGGTCTTATGAGAGTCAAGAGGACGAATGGAGATGAGTCTTTTCCAAGTCACTGAGGAAGGATGAAGGTGAGTCTTAGCTCAGAGTAAGTGGGAGCAGAGTGGTCCTTGATGGGTAGTTCTTCCTCAAAATGCAAAGGGTAGGAAGGAATTTTCAACCATTGCTGCTTTCTGAGAGCACAGGGCTCAGGCAAAGTTCAACACTGTCAGCCTTCCCTTTTGTTCAAGATGAATGAATATTATTTGTTGTTGAACATCTAAGAGGTGATCGAAAACTTCCTGAAGGGGTCAAAACAAGGGCTAAAAAATCATGTCTTAAGGATTTTTGCTTGCATTTCTCCAACCCGGTTGGACTACCTATTGAGAGGTGGTGGCAAACATCAATTGTTTGGGAAGCCTAGAGATCAGGCATCTTAAAAGAGGAGTGTCTAAAAAAGAAAAATTTTAATATAAAGGTTACATTCCAGTAAAGAGTCAGATATTGAACTCTGAGGGTAACCTGTCTGGTGGATTTTAAGAGGTCTGTGGAGGAAAGTCTTCTGATTATGCAGTTATGAGTTTCTTGATGCTCTTTAGGTAGGGTGTTAATGCTCTGGATGACATTGTCCACATTAATGGTTACCTCTGGGACAACCACATGCATGACCAGACTTCCTTAATGGTCCAGTCATGGCTTATTCAGGGAGAATTCTGGTCCATGAATGGTTGGCTGTGATGGTTCCTTTGATGTTTATATCAAATCTCTAGGCTTCAGAGTGCAGAACTTCTTGAGATTTTGGAATCTGAGAGGGATCTAGCCAGTCAGGTTTAAATTCTTGGTGATGCAAAGCCAGGCAGGGAAGAGGAAAGATTGGCAATATTAGTTTGGAGGATGGTAGCCAGTTCCTGAAGGAAACTATAATGATCAAAAATTTGGTAAAGATTGACAATTTGAGCAAGGTATAAGACTCCAGTCCAATTTGCAGGCAGGACCCAAGAGAGACAAGATTTCTATAACCCATTAATCTACTTACAGAAATCACCAAGGGGTCAGGCTCTGAAACCCACAGGAAGTCAGCACCTGAAGTCAAATGAGAACTCAAAAAGAATAAAAATCACATCCTTACCTTTCTGCCAAGGGACAAGGATCCAGACCACAGGATCAGGAACTGGACTCACTATGGGGTCCCTGGATCACCAGTCAGGAAAGAACTGTCCTTGTTACCTAGCTGGAGTAAGCAGGGATCTGAAGGTGAGGTTGAATCTTACCCTAACCATAGCCCCAAACTGTGAAAGACAGAATACACAGGACAAACAAAGAGATGATTCTATTTAGGCTATTGCCATAAGGAGAACATATCTTAATGAGGACAATCACACACACACACACACACACACACACACACACACACACACAGGAAATGAGTTTAGGGTTTAGTAGAGGTGGGTAACTAAAAGACCATCAAGGAGTCTTCTGGGAGTCATGAGGAAGGACGGAGATGGGTCTTATCTGAAAGGAGAGGTCTATGGTAGGTGTTGTCTCACAATAGGTAAAAGCAAGGTAGTCCTTTGTGGTTTCTCAGAACCCGAGAGAGTGGCTGGGGGGAGCGGAGGTCAGAGTTCTCAACCATCATTGCTGTTTCAAGGAGCTGAAACTCAAATCAACTTCCACCATGTCTCCACTTTCCATGGAGTTGCTTCAACACTACATTAACAGGGACATAAACATGAACACCCAGGGAACCAACAACTGGTGTGTGGTTGACTAAGGATGTCGCTTACATGGTAGGTCTAACCACTAGTTTAGGACTAGACCTTCTTTATCTGTTATTCAGCTTTCTCTTGGACTCCTTTATGGACAAGGAAAGTCACGTACCTGAGGAGGCAACCAATTCTAATTTGAGCCACTTCTGTGACGAAGTTTTTCTTTTTTCTTAACAACTAAATTAAAAAAAAATAACTTTTATCTACACGTCAATTCTAACCACTGGGAAAAATACAATATTAGAACTTTACAGAAAAGAGTTAGGAACGGAACTGAAATTGCTACCAAAATGTTAGCAATTTGGATTAATTAGCCAAAAGTAATTTACAATTAATGAAAATTCTGAATTAAAGAATACAGTATTTAAAAGAAACCCTGGTTCACTAAGGAACTTGCCTAGAAGATCTTCTTAGGAGACCTACTTTAATAAGAATTACTTATAATTAGCATAACAATTTCGTATGCAAACGGTACTTCTAAAGTACTTTAAATTTACTCTTAAGTACTTTATACATTCCCATTTGCAATCTTATTTACACCCTTAATTTGAACTTTCTATGAAGAACGACTTCCCTAATGAAGAGTCAACTTTAAGCCAGCTCCACCAACTCTGAATTAGCAAACCCAAATCAATGAGATTTTACTTCACATATGTTAAACAGTACTATATATAACAAAAATACTGATTCCTAGTGATATACTATTATACTAAAACTCTGCTCATATTTAAATTCTGTAACATTTATATACACATGATTTATTATAGGTTGGGAAAGAAACTAAGTTATTGCAAGTAATTGGATGTGAAAGCCTTTAAAATTCATACTGTAACTGCCTGTACTATATACCATATATCCTCATCTGGTACTTTTAAAGAACTAGCACTTTTGAAGACTATTTTCAGAAAATAGTTCTTCAATGCCCAAAATCTTAGTTCACATGTAGAATCAGTAGGAGAAAACTGTAACCAACAGCACATTAATGGGTCTTTAAAACAAATATAAACTAAAATGAAAAAAATATATATTTCCCCAAATTTACAACTAAAGGGTGAAAGAATATGCAAAATAGTTTCTAATTTTAGCTACCTGGGACACTATATCTTTAATTAAACTCTGAAAGAAAATGCTTTGGACTGCTTTGAATTTTTAGAATTTTTTTTCCATTTGGCAAGCATCGCAGGCCACGGTTTTAAAATCTGATTCTTTCTCAATCTACCTTTTGTGGTTTCCAACGCTCCCATTTATCTCTAGGGACTCACAGGCTGTGTTTACGTTATGCCAAAGAGCTGGAGCAAAAGTAAAATTTCAATTCATCACCCAGATGTTTCCAAACTCCATGTAGCCATATTTGGAATTGTATATATAAAATACCCCTATAATTTATTAATTTTTCTTCCCCACCTGGATGTTTTGGCATCAAGTCACTTTATGTCTGGCAACTCCTGGGAATTTCATATTAAGACCTGGAAAAGGGGTTCCTTGCTAATCAGTCTGCTTTAATCTTGAAGTCGAGCCAGATTGGGGGGGTAGGAGGTGGCGAGACAACCCCCAAAGGCCCCATGCTTATAACTCAGGTTTTTTTTTTTTTTTTTTTTTTTTTTCCAGAGGAGTGGAGATCCAAACACCAGGATCAGTGAAAGCCAGCTTATTGCTCTGGAATAGTGACCAAGGAGAGAGAAACCAATTTGCTCTGTAGTACTTAAAAAATAAAGTGTATATGTATATGTGTATGCAAATGTATATTTATGTGGGTGTATGTGTGTGTGTACATGTACACATGATGTTACTCTTGTCATCAGAATAAGAAATGTTTTTTCTTCTAAAAAGAATATAATAATTATTGGGTTAGAGCTAGACACTCTCCTTAGAGGAAATGTGAGTTTGTTTCCTTCCCCTCACAGATGAGTCAATTAGAGCTAAGACTGCAGAGTTGTCCAAGGTGGGAGAGTGAACCAGAGAGGAACTGAGATCAGAGCCAAGGTGTGAACCCGCTAGGCACTGAGTGTGTCTGCCAGTCCCTATTAGGATAAATAAGGCTTTTATTATTTTAAATCCAAATTACATTAGTATAATTCTTACGCTGAAAAAGGCTTAGAGGGATTCCTGGGTGGCTCAGTCGGTTGAGCATCTGCCTTCGGCTCAGGTCATGATCCCAGGGTTCTGGGATCGAGTCCTGCATCGGGCTCCTGGCTTAGTGGGGAGTCTGCTTCTCCCTTTTCCTGCTGCTCCCCTGCTTGTGTGCCCACGTTCTCTCTCTCTGACAAATATATAAAAATCTAAAAAAAAAAAAAAAAAGAAAAAGGCTTAGGAAGTTTTCATTTTGTTTAAACGATGCAAACACGGGCTTTTTTAGGCCTGAATCAAGTCATTCCTTCAGATGGTCACACGTGATTTACACTGGGGTCCCAGGGAGGCTTGTAGGGACATAGCCTCTGAGCCTCAGTTTCTCCTCCTGGTAAACAAGAAGACAAACGCCAGCCCCACAGAATAGATGTGTGGATGAGCCAAATGTGTGGAAAGTACCCAGACTGTGGCTGGCATACAGTGAGTGCTTAATAAATGGTTTCAGTGATTACTATGACCCAAAAATTCCATACTGAATGGAGAAACTGATGTTGCCATGAACAAGAAGAATGAAGACAAAAGCTAGCCTATCCTGCTACGATAGCAAACAAGGTGCTATTGCATGGATTGACTGAGGAATGTGTCACCTCTGGGGGAACCAGCTCAGGAATTATAGGAAAAGCTGCCATGTTTAAAAACAACAACAACAACAGATGTGTAAGCTCAATGAGATAAAGACATTGATTTTACAGTGCTGGGGGTGGCAGAGAAGAAAGAGGTGAGAGGTTTTTTTTTGTGTTTTTTTTGTATGCTCCACACTGGGTATGGAGTCCAATGTGGGGCTTGAACTCAGGACCCTGAGATCGAGAGTCAGGTGCTTCACTGACTGAACCACCCAGAAGTCCTGAGGTGAGAGTTTTTTTAATATGCAAAATTAATATTCAAAAGAGCTTTGATAGACCTTGAGAGACATAAAAAAAAGCACATTGGACCAAACAATCAAACTAACCCACCAAAACTCTTGTGCTGGAGCGGAAATATTTTAACTATCACGAACAGTGGCATTGCTTTGGAAATTGAGAGCCTGTGCCAGCCTACAGTGTATTACAATGTCTAATCACTGAACGCAACACTTATTTTGCAATCTCTTTTAGCTGCATCTTCTTGAGCAACAGACCTACCGATGATCTTTTATGAGAAAGTTAAAAAAAAAACCAACCCAAGTCCCTTTTAGGTGAAGTGATTAAATGTCTACTTGGGGTTGAGGAGACGGTTTGTTGAAAGGTCTCACCTCTCCTGTGAGCTTATGTAGCAGACACTTGACATTTAGGAGCAATATGTCCTGAGACCATTGCAAATATAATTTTGGCCAAAAATTGCAGCCAAGGACCCCTGCAAAAATTTAAGGAAATCTTGCATTCTTAGGGAGAATTTTGTCATTTGTGTGAAACAAAATGTAAGATAATAAAGTGATATTAAGATACTCATTCATGACTGAAGAGATGAGCTCTTGAACTCTAAGCTTGCTTATACATCAATTCAAATCAGTAACTCTGTTAGTTACGTATTCTTGCCTAACAACTCACCACAAACTTAGAAGCTTAAAGCGACACACCTTTATTACCTCATAGCTGCAGACTGCAGTTGAGGTGTCAGCCAGGGCTGGGTTCTCAACTTCTCAGCTGGAGGCTGGGCTGGTCAGCTGTTCATGAGATTGTGGGCAGATTCAGGTCCATGGCTGTGGGACTGAGAACTAGCTTTGCTTTGCTTTTCTCTTTTCTCTTCCTTCCTTCCTTCCTTCCTTCCTTCCTTCCTTTCTTCCTTCTCTCTCTTTCTTTCTTTCTTTCTTTCTCTCTTTCTTTATTTTTCTGCTAGTTGTCAGCTGGAGGACACCCTCAGCACTTGGAGACTGCCTGCAGTTCCTTGTCACAGGACCTTACCAATATCCCACTTACTTTATGGCAATGGGCTTCTTAGACAAAGCCAGACACACACACACACACACACACAGAGTGAGAGAGAGAGAGAGAGAGAGAGAGAGAGAGAGAGAGAGAGAGAGAGATTCCCGCAAAGATGGGTACTAAGAATTCCTATAATTATATACGTGTAATCAAATGCAGCCTGTCACCTTTGCTATATCCCATTGGTTAGAAGCAAATGACATTCTCGCCCACACTCAAGGGGAGGACATTGCACACAAGTGTGAACCGCCAGTGTGTGGGAATGATGGGGACAACCTTCAGAGTTTGCCCGTGACAGTATGTCTGCATGATTGTAAGTACTAAGGATTATTGTATTTGACTGTCTCTTGCATAGTCAAAATTACCTATATTAATTCTGTAAATACCTAAGGTCTGCATTTGCCTAATCCCAAGAGTTCTTGCCTTACACAGCCAGTCAACAATTCTTTCTTGAGCACCTGCTGAATGACAGTCCTGCCCTCGTGGAATTACAAACTACTGATATACTTGTAGGCAAGTCCTAAGTACTCAGTTATGCTTGCTCACTCTTTTCTTCAAGATATTGTGGCAAAAGTGAACTTTCTGCCTACTCCCCTTCCTCACCTCTCATATCCCTGCCATTCCTTCCCTAGCTCCAAGGGCAGAAAGGGTTCAAAGCTCGGGATTTTCTTTGCTTAATAGCTCATTGAAATAATACTATGAGAGCAGGTCAACATTAGCCTAAGAAAACATAAGCTTTGATACTCAGCTTCCTCACAGAGGAGTCCCTGGGAATCCTGAGAGAGGCAGAACACTGATGGCATGGTGAGTTATCAAAGATGGAGGGACATCAAAGAGAGGAGAACAACTATGGGTACCCATGGGTTGCGGAAGTGGGATGACCCGATGTGTGACTTGATAAGGAAAGGAATGACCTGCCTTGTACCTTCGTTATGACCTGCTAATAGTAGCTTACAGATCTCTTAGGCACATGGGCATGAATAGAGTTTACAATTCTAATTTCCCCAAGTCAATGTGGATTAGGATGCTCTCACCCTTGAAGGAAGAAAGAGTATTTGAACAGGACACAACTATAGTTTCACCCCAGATGATTCTGGAACATTCTTCAGGGTGAGAGAAAACTCAGCCTTGTTATGAAATATTTTAATGTCCTCTCAGGATAGAAAAAACTTCTTGGGAGAAGAAACTCTCAGAGCAGAGAAAAGGTAAACTGTTTACATTTGCTCCTTGCCCTATTCCCGTTGAGCACAGAAAGTGCTATCTTGTTAGCAAAAACAAACGAAAGGGGTGCCTTCTTGTCTCAGTACATGGGGATTTATGCAGGCAACTGGTATTAGTGTTAATGGGTGTTAGACGTGTAAAACCCAGCCCTTCAACATGATAATACATAATACACCCCTTAATTTTTAATTCACTTGGGTCTCAATTTTAAAGCATTTTCTTGTAGTTTGTCCTAATTATAATCATTTTTAATGACAGCTTAAAAATTTCATCCAACTGTCTTATCACACACGGTACTTAATTTCTCAAGTGAACAGTTTTACTGTACACCATTCTGGGAATTTTAAGAACTAAAACATAAAAGGAGAGAAAGTCCTTTGTATGGTGAAACTAGATGTTAATTGTTCTAATATACATAAAGAGACCAAAGAGTTTCTTGAAGCATGGGACTGGTCTTCCTGCAGAGGCTTCTCCATCCCCTTTCAAGGGAGATTCACAAAACCCCAGGGGAAAAAAGAAAAAGGGATTTTTTTTTTTCATTTTGCTGGGTTCTGCCAAAAAGCAGAGCCAGGATTGAATATTCATTGTTGTATTCTACATGTTGAACAGACAGTCCTGTTTGCTTAGACCTAAGTGGAAACTGCCCAGCTAGAGAGAATAATGAGCTGACTACCTTGGCCATACCATCTTCGGACCCGATTATTTGTGAGGTTGTTTGAGGCATGATGAATTTTCTAACATCTGCTTGCAACTCTTGGGGAGGGTTGACTTCCTGGTATGGTGTGTGGCTTATTGGCACCCAGAAAGACACAATTGATCACAGAGTTGTTAGACTTCTTGGTTGTAATTAATCATGAGCCACATGTAGGATGTAGGAGGGTTAGAAACACACACACACACTTTTTTTTTTTTTTTAAATCTGGCAAGTTAAAAGACACTTAAGGTTGCAGTTTCTTTCCCATTTTCAGTGGTGTTAACACCCTGAAACATGGCTCTACCCATCATTTCCTGGGGTAATTTTTCCCACTATTCTTAGCAGTCTGACCTTCTGTGTTACCCTCAGTTCCTGCCTCAGGACCTTTGACTCTGCTGTTCCCTTCACCTGTTTCTCTTTTCTGAGGTCTCTGCTCAAAATGCTACACTCCAAGAGGTTTTCCTTGACTCTGCTTTGTACCCATTTTCCCAGGCACTCTTTATGGTCCTACTCTGCTTCTTTTTTTTTTTTTTAAGATTTTATTTATTTATTTGACAGAGAGAGACACAGTGAGAGAGGGAACACAAGCAAGGGGAGTGTGAGAGGGAGAAGCAGGCCTTCCTGCCAAGCAAGGAGCCCGATGTGGGGCTCCATCCCAGGTCCTGGGATCATGACCTAAGCCGAAGGCAGATGCTTAACGACCGAGCCACCCAGGCGCCCCTGCTTTTTGTTTTTCTACAAACCTTTTATCACTACCTAAAATGCTCCACTACCAACAGCAATTGACTGGAGGACCCCAAAACCAAGTGCTGCCCTTCATCACGACTAAAGTGCTATGATGCGTACTTTGAGTGGCCCCCCTTTGCCAGACCTTAGTGAGACCTCCACCAAGACTGTTCTTTCCTGACCACTTCGCCACAGACTTATGCACTCATGGGCTCCTAACTAGAGGGCTAGTTTTCAGTCCTTAATTAGCACAACTACTCAGTGAATTTCTTTACTGATGTCTGTGCCCTTGTTTAGCAAATTAGTACGTTGAATTTTAGAAAATTTTTATATTATCCTACTTGTCAGCTCTGGTGGTCTTTGTATTATTTGCCAGTAGTTGTCCAGTTACTTATTTACTGCGTTTCTTACACAGATATAAGTGGCATGAAATCAGGCGTTTCACCTGTCCACTTCCGGCTCTGTTTAGAACCGTCGCTAGCCTATAACAGATGATCGACAACCCTGTTGAATTATGTTGCTAAATAAATGGCATAGTCCTTATCTTTGGTGTGACTTATACACACTGACTGGCCAGAGCAATTAAACAGTACTTCCAGTTATTTCTAGACTATAAAGGCAACTGAGAGCTGAGGAGAGGGCTTGGGAAAGGTTATGTTAGGTTCAATATTACAGATTTGTCATAATTGAATTTTCCAGTTTTCAGTGTGATTTTTGAAGGGCTAAGTAGAACCTATAGAAAGCAAAGGCCAGATCGTCAACGTGAGGGCTTGAAGAATTTTCACAAAGTGAACACATCTTCAGGGTCAGCACCCAGATCAAGAAACAGAACATTACTAGGTTCCCAGAGCCCCTGCGCTCCTTCTGGACCTGTGTGCCATGAGTAATGACAGTAACTGGAAGATTCCCCCCCCCTCCACCCCACTGCATGCAGATCAGTCACCTGAGGGATGGTTGTGCTGTTATTAGAGCACATGGCCTTTTGATGTGCTAAATTAACTGTTGAGCTGGGAAGAGGCTTTGCATCTTCTCCCTTTTTTGTAATGTTCTGGGGACTCCTGAGTTTTGTCATACTTACTATTTTTGGAGAAGCTGGGAGTCTCCAGTGGCTGCCCACAGAGGTGACAGAAGTTCTACTCAGTTCCCTTTGTCTGGTGGAGACTGTGTTTAAGTTTCTTCTCTTTCAGATTCTTCGGGTCACTCTGCAGATGAACACTAACTAGACTGGGAAAACTAACTTTTACTTGTGATTAACACTGGGGACATATTTAAAAGAACATAGGGAAACATGAAACCTGGGACATTTACATTATTTAAACTGGGCTGCAGAACCAGCCACACTCTGGGAGCTCATGACCTCTAGTATATGCTGAAATCACCCGGGTATGCCACAGCCAGCGGTAAAACAGAGAGGGCACATTTCGAGGAATCACTTCCAAAGACCCAGATTCAGCTGTTCTTGGGAAGGTTATTTCTATTAAGAACCTCATATGATTCTCCAGTAAGACTGGTGAAGAGTGACTTGGAGACTGGCAACCTGGTTCTCTTGGTAGGACAAAAAACCAAAGCAAAACAAATCTAAACAAAATCCAATAACAACAATAAAAAAAATTTCCCCACTAAATGCTTGTAACTCTTCTTGAGCAGGCAATTTCCCTTTCCTGTAAAAGAAACAATCCTAATAATAGAGTTCCTACCCAGTCACACACAAAGTTCTCTCTACACACACACACACACACACACACACACACACACACACACACACACA
>NW_027397077.1:25896214-25925925 GCF_003265705.2 Callorhinus ursinus | reverse complement strand
ACACACACACACACACACACACACACACACACACACACACACACACATTTTAAAGCTTTTGAAAAAACCAGCCCCCAGTGGGTATTAACATGAGTTTCATCAGGAGCTTGATGTTGACAGTGACATTTGAGGGAAAATTTGGCTGTGGTTTGACCCTCTAGAGTTTGGGTACATCCAGATCTAATGTAACCAATAGGAAAAAGCAGCATTTCCCCCCGCCCCTCAGTTTACTCCTGCTGGGCTCCTCTTCCAGACGGCAGGAAGGCACAAACGCTATTTCCGTGCGTGTGCGGTCTGTCTTCACTTCCTTTTGGGAGAGGCCCAGGTTTTTCTGGATGGTGTGTGCAGAGTGTGTGGCTGCGTGTGTCCCCTGTGCATTGTCCACCCATACACTGACGGCCTCGGTGACTCTGTATGTAAGTTTCTGGGGTTTGCAGTGTGATCATCAGAGCCCAACATTTGCCCAAATAAGTTTACTCCAATCATGTGCCAGATGGAATGAAGACTGCAGGCACAAACATTCTCTCTCTCTTTTTTTTTTTTTTTTGGATGCATCTCTCCCATCTATGTGCATGTGCAGTCTGTTTTGACTTCTTTTTGAGAAAGGAACAGGTTTTCCCATGTGTTTTATGTATGGCCAATATTAAGACCAATAGTGGTGTTCTCCCAATGGTACAGACTGGTCTTGTGCTAGTGCCAATCACCCCCACAAGTGGCCCATGGGACAGTTCCAGGGGTGAAGGTGGGTTTTTTAGCATGGATGTCATTTCTTTTTTGGTCGAGCATA
This sequence comes from Callorhinus ursinus, assembly GCF_003265705.2. Classification (NCBI taxonomy): domain Eukaryota; kingdom Metazoa; phylum Chordata; class Mammalia; order Carnivora; family Otariidae; genus Callorhinus; species Callorhinus ursinus. The sequence goes on along the minus strand of NW_027397077.1, from coordinate 25,925,138 downwards.
CCTAGGGAGTGGAACTGAAAGCCAGTGGCCATCCTTGCAGGCGAGTGAGCTCATGACCATGAAGGCAGTGGGCAAGAACTCCCTTCCCCAGTGTGGCTGGGCCAAGGCATTCCGTGACCCTTCAAGCAGAAGGGGAAGTTGCATCTACTGTAAGTGCTGGAGGGTAAAAGTCACTGCCAAATTAGTAGCTTCCAAATATCATTTTCCATAAAAACTTCATGATAAAGAGCATGTTAATACCCAATGGTTAGTGGTTTTTATGATGGCGTTAAACCATTTGTGCTGAGGCTCTACTCTCCATGCCGTTTTCCTTACCAAGGAATGAAATTGGCTGCTCGTGCAACGTTTGTGCGTTTTCACTGTTGCTATAAAATCAGCCCCCAGGAGAATTTTAAGTCTTCTTGAATTGCTTTTTAGCACTGACTAAAGAAGTAAAAGTTCTAAAACTGCCTGGTTACAGACAAATCACTTAAGAAGCCAGCTCTGTACTGGCAAAGTCATGCTATAGGAAATGTTTCAAAAGGCAGACTATAACAATATGAAAGCTAAGTATTGTTATTTATTTAACAAACGAGGCAGGCTGTCATTGAAAACTAGGAGCCTCCAGGAACTCTTTAAGGTCATTTGAAATGCCAGATCCTTGTTGTAACAGACATCCTGCTATAATGTGTAATGATGTTTACACACGTATGTCTTGGCTGGTGGACTTGTTTATAAGCAGCCATACAAGCACACATTCTCTATTCAATAAAAGTTTATTAATCCATTGCAAGTTGATTCAAAATAGTACCTACATGAAGCCATTCTCCAGATGGCCAGAATCACTGCATCTTCCAATGAAAAATATAGAATAATCTACATTTAGTTCAAATTCAAGTCTAATATATTGAAAGTTAAACTAACCAGAGTTAGTTGTATGTTGCATATATCCTGTGTACACAGGGTTTTTACAAAATGGAGTGAAGCCAGATCAAAAGAGTCACCATGAAAGGTCAACGGCATTCTAGAGGTGGGATTATTTGACATGTTTGAATTGGTCAGTGTTATCTATTCTTCCTACTGCATGGCGAGCCCCTTTAGGACAGACACCTGTGAAGTCATCTTCCTACTCCTTGTTTCCTGGCTCCTATGGTGGCATTCTACACCTAAATGTGTTCAATAAGCAGAAAATGTCAGAAAATTGATGCCGTTGTGTACTGTCAACTTCAGGGGAGGGATACTATTACATTTTATTCACTGGCCAAAAAACGAAGATCATAATTGAAAAAAAAATAATTCTATCAAACAAAATGAAACATTTGAGCTGGTTTTAATCAATGGACAGTGAGACCCTCAGTCCAGAAATCCACCTGAAAGGGGTCCAATGTAAACCACATGCCCTAATGCTCCTTGGCTTCTATGCAGTGACCTTTGGGTTGGCCATCCACGTGGGTTCCAAACAACCTCTCCTCCCCAAATGTAACAAAGAGCTAGGATTGTAAAATCCGGGAAAGACATTTTAGAAATGATAAACAACCCTGAGGATTTGAGTATTTATTCTAGGCTGCTTATGATGACATATTTTTCTAACACTTGTCCGGGTGCCAGGTAATGGCAGGGTGGAAAATCACATTCCTCAAATAAGTGAAGGGTGTGTCACCCTGAACCGCCTCCATCTCTAGCCAACTCTATCACTAGCTGAGAAAGAGACTTTAAAGGTGCAAGAGAGATTTAATTCCTCTCAAAATGTCTTTTAAGAACCTTATGTTCCGAGAAGGCTTCTTTTTCTTCCTTTCTCTTTTTCTTTCTTTCTTTCTCTTTCTTTCTTTCTTTTCTTTGTTTCTTTGTTTCTTTCTTTTTCTTTTTCTTTTCTTTTTTCTTTCCTTCCTCCTTTACTTCTTCTTCTTTTCTTTCTTCCTTTTTTTTTGACAGCCCATGCTCAGTGTTTGCTAATTTGTGATCTTTAGAAATGTCTAATGTGTTTTCAGGTCTTCTGTGTACCTTTAGTGAGAAAGGTTTCTCTGCTTAATTAATTTGCATTCTTTTTTTGTTTGCCAGACAGTGTCTTCTGCTAAAAAATCTTTTTTTTTTCCTTCTAGGAAGCAAAGAAGGAATTGGAATAATTTTGCATGTCAGTTTTGGAACATTTTATTTGGGTAATTTGAGGTTCGAGCTGGTGAGAAGAGATATAGGAATCAGATTCCTCTCATTTTCTAACACTGCGTTTCATATTCTCTGGAAGGTTCACTTAGTGTTTTCTATTAAAGTCTGACTTGAAATTGGGATTCCAGAAGGAAGCGTGTATACCTTCTAAGCACACTGCCACTTTCCCATTGTAAAATAACCCAATATAAAGTTTCAAACACTATACAAATTAGGGATGGTCATTAAAATAGTCACCTAAGATGCCTGTATGTTTTCCTCTCAAGTAATTAAATTTACACATGGAAGTTAAAAGCTGCCGCAGAAAAGGAAACATAATTTGTGTAAAAATCAGGGCTGGGAAGTTGTCGCTCCTCACTGAAAATTACAATTCTCATAGCTTGTGGAACTGTAATACCGACTTCATGCTGGTCAAGTAAGAGACCCTTATTACTGACAAGGAAAACTGGGAGATTTGCAATTATGACTTTGTTCAGTTAGAGGTTGAAAAGTGCAGACAATTTATGCCAAATACATCTGATGTCCTGCATTTTTTGATGTTATAAATAGACCTGGCTTTCACATTTGCTGAAATTTGCATGAGGTATGCCCTAGCTCTGGGGAAGAGAGAGAGGAAAAAAAAAACAAAAAACAAACTTGTGTTTCAGGGGCCGAATCTAAGCCCACAACTTCCAGAGAACATGAAAAACTGGTTCCTTTGGGGCCAAAGAGTGTTTCTAAAAGATGTCAGAGATGTCATTCAGGGGAAGACCGTTTTCTCCTTCTTGAATGTCCGGTATTGAGCCTTTGAAGAAAATTCTGGCGTGTTCCAGGATATACACAAGTAGATCATCTCATTCCGTTTCAAGGGAAAGTGACCTATGCAGTCATACAGGGTCTTATGTGCAGAAGGGCCTGTGCTTACTCTGGTATTCTGCTGTTTCCACTCTTGAAATTTTAAGTAATTTTAGCTTTTGAACCTGTGCTTTGCAAGTGAAGGTCCATGAGATGGCAGACCATGCATGAGAACAGAGGAAATGTATGTCATATGTGTGTTCCTCCTTGCCACCTTATTTCCATATAACCTTCGAGAAGCCCCTGGAACACAGAATTTTGGGGGAGGGCGGGTCCTTGGTACATGGGCATTCAGTGAGACTTAAAGTGAGTAGAAAGGGAGCATGTTATGGAAGCCCCAAGTTCCAGAGAGTATTGGGAGAATGTGGGTGAATCAAGAAGTAAAATAAAAATAGTGGAGTTGGTTTTGTGCTGTGTTTCTCTTGTTGTGGTAAGAATGAGGTACGTGCATATATAAGAGCTATGAAATATAAATTGTGTAATTTTGGTGATTCCATGCATGACTTAAATGCTCTTATATTTGCATCTAAAACTGGAAGAGGCACATATAAAGATGAATGGTAAAAATCGTACTAATGATTTAAATTTAACTTTTCTTTACTGAGAACAATATTAAATGGCAATCAAGAAGCACTAGGAGAAGTTGAGAGAGAGACCACTGAAGAAAGGAAAAAGAAAAAAAACCCTATATTTTAGTATCTTTAGATTGGTACTTTTCCTCTACTTTTTGAGCAAGAGGCCCTGCACTTTTATTTTATACTGACCTGCAAACTCCTAGCTAGGGTTGATTAGGAAGATAGAAATCACACTAGTTATTTCAGTGGAGATAATTTAACATAAGGAATACTATAGGGAACTGGAGAAACAGGCATGGATGGGCTGAAAAGGCAAAAAGAGGACAGGGAGGTAATTTGGTAGGCAAAGCAGGCAACGAACAGTCACCACTCCTTTGGCAAGGAGAAAAGGGATGAGCTGAGGTCATCAACACCCAGGAGCCCAGAGGATGAGTCTTGGAGAGTGGGGCCCAGATGGCTAAGGAAGGACACTGACCAGCTGGTGCTGGGACCTCAAAAGCTCAGAAGAACAACCACACAGCCAGGCGCAGACCTCTGAGGAGCAGACACTGCTTCTTGGATTGGTACCTCTGATGGAGTACAGTGAGGCTGGTTCTGGAAACTGGATCAATAGTCCTGGAGCCGACAGCTGCTGCAGGAGTAGCTCCAAGAAAAGGAGCAAGACCCTTCTGCTTCTTGTGCCTTTGAGTTTACTTTTAGTGTTCCTGATCAGTTGACCTACTAGTAGCTTGTCTGGTAAAGGAAAAACATCATTTGTAGAGTCCCAGTGTCAGTGTCACAAAGAGTTGGAACTGAGAGACTCCCTTAATAACCAGAACACCAATGAACCATGTTGAGAGCTCTGGGGTATTCATGGTTTCTTACAAGAGCCAAGTTTTCATTGGTGGCTACATGCAGAGCTCTAAGGGTCATCCTGAGAAGTTGATGAGAAGTATCCCATACAAACACCACCCTATGTTCAAGGCTGAAGATATGGCTCATCTCGGCTTACCCACTTCTGGCCATAGTCACTTCTACTCTCTTCCATGTCTGACCCCTTCTCACCTCAGGATACTCCCAGGTCCAGAGCACCCTTCTCCCAGATGTTCCCATGGCTACCTCTTCCCTTTTTAAGTCTCACCCAAATACTTCCCTGTTAGAGAGGCCTCTCTTGACCTCAAACCCAAACAGCAACTTTCCCTCTGGCCCTGAGGCTCTCCCCACATCACTCTACTCTTTTGTCTGTGCAATTATCAGTATCTACAAATACGTGCTTGCTTGTTTAATGTCTTCTCTGTGCTAGTGTGTCAGCAACATGGGAAGAGAGAGTTTGTCTATCCTATCCAGTGCTTAGATGTTGCCTGGCACATGATAGGTACTAAATAAAATATCTGCTTTTAACTCCAAGTGGGAAAGAGTCCTATAGCAAGTATTTTCCATCTTTAATATTATTAGGGGTAAGTGGAAGGTAGAGCTAGATTATGGTACTTGGCTAAAGTGGTATTATGACCATAGAAAACTCTATTTAAAGAAATATATAATTGATGATTAAATACACTTAATTCATTGCAACTTTCTACTTGAGGTGGTTCCTGATATGTGTGTGTGTGTGTGTGTGTGTGTGTGTGTGTGTGTGTTTATGTACGTATGTGTGTCCAGACATACTTTGGAATCTAGAGTTTTCAGTGATGCAGTTGAAGAGTCAAAAGACTCAAAAAATGTTTTTTGGACAACCCAAATATCCACCAGTTGAATGGATATAATGTGGTATATCACATAATGGAATATTATTTCGTTATAATAAGGAAACAAATACTGATATGTATACAACATGGATGAACCTTGAAAACAGTTTGCTAAGTGAAAGGAATCAGTCACAGAAGACCACATCGTATCATTCCATTTATATGAAATGTCCAGAACAGGCAGGTTTATAAAGAAAGGAAGTCAATTCATGGTTGCTAGAGGCCAGGGAGGTGGTGGTGGTGGCAGTGGCGGGATAGAAGAATGATATCTAAGTACACCTCTTTTTGAGGTGATGAAAATGTTCTAAAATTGACTGTGATTTTGGGTGCACATATGTGTAAATATACTAGAAACTACTGAATTATATACTTTGTATGGGTAAATTGTATGATATGCAAATTATAACTCAATAAAGCTATTATTGAAAATAAATGTTTTCTGGTTCAGGATGGTAGATGAGGAATATACACTTATATCATCTCCCACCTTTTATATCAGGGATGGATACACTATGGCCCATGGACCAAATCTGGCCCAGAATCTGTTAGCCTGTTTGTTTTTTTTTAAATAAAATTATATTGGAATGCAGCTATCCTTATTTGTTTACATATCATCTATGGTGGCTTTCTCATTATAACATCAGAATTGAGTAGTTGTGATGGAGACTTCATCGTCCACAAAGCCTAAAATATTTATTATCTGGCCCTTTAACAGAAAATGCCAAGCCCTGCTTAAAAGAAAAGGATGGGCAGACAAATAATAGCAATGTTATTGAAAGAGCAGATATATGTCATGCTAAGTGCTACATAGCATATTAAAACAGAATACGCTGGAAAGGGCCACCTGGAAAATTTCCAAAGAAAAGCCAACCTTGTTCTGAGTATTTCTTTCTTTTGTCATCATACTATTGACTAGATCACTCTATTTCACTGACTCTACGATTCCACCAATTGTAAGAAGCACCATTACTGTATGTACTACTAAGGAAGAAAGACATAATTAAATTAAATTATAACACAAGGTTTTCTCATCACATAGAACTTCTATTTTATACTTGTTGAAAGAACTCTTTCAGATACATTTGGATGGATTTTTATCATACATTTTTCTTGCACACACAGAGAAAGGTGGCCATGATCTGTGGCAACAGGCAGAGAGAAACTCTGGAATTCTGGGTAACTCTGGAAAGAAGTTCTCATGCTTGGCATTCTATTTCCTGCCTCATTTACATTGATTCTCTTAGTCTCTCCTTTGTTTCTCTCCCTCTCTTTCTAATTGTTGCATTTGCTAGTCTCCTCTGTCCAGATGCTCCACATCTCCCTTCTTCTCTCCATGTCCCTTTCTCTGCTTCTTCTCATATATTCTTTGTGAGTACAAAGGACCTGTGGATAGTGAATAAAAGAGGCGTCTTGATTTCACGGGGGGTAAAATATGAAAAAAATGTATGACTTGGGATCCATGAAGGTGTAGATGTGTGGATTCTAAGTTATAAATTAGATGATGTAGAGAGGTTACAGGGTAATAGGCTAGCGCAGGCAATGCTGTTTGGATTTTCAGGTTGATAGGCTATGTATGTGTGTGATCAGCTGATAATGCCTGGAGATATTCTTGTGTCCAGTCCTGCAGAGAAGGATCCCTGCAGCCCTCTGCTGGGACAGCCTGTGGTGACTGGGACATGCACCAACCAGTTCATGGTGGAATTCAAGTGGCCAGAACCTTATTTCTGAATCACAGTTCCTGCTCTGACAGATAGGGAGCTCTGTGGTGAGCTGTGGTCAACCTGGGCATACACCTCTCTCCCCCACCCTCAATCGGCTGTCTGTCAGTGGTATTTAAGTTGTAGGTGCCAGACAAGGCGTATCAGCATCACCTGGGAGCTTGTTAGAAAGGCACATTCTTGGGCCACATCCCATACCTATTGAATCAGAAACTCTGGGAGCGGTGGCCATTAATCTGTGTTTTAACAAATCTTCCAGGTGCAAGCTACAGTTTGGGAACCACTTCTTAATAACCTACCTGAAGTGGAAATCTCTATCATCTTTAATGGTTCCTGGCCTGTGGGCCTTCATTTTCTGCCACCTTAGCATTAAAGGTAGTGACAATTAAATTTAATAAAATTAAAGAAGTGACAATAAACTTAAATTTTAAAAAATTCATATCAGGTAAGACTTTGTTCTTTGTGGGAGGGACTGCTCAGGGGAAAAAAGGCCCCATGCTTTTTGCATTGTTGGGAGTAGAGAACCTGTCCTCCTTGGGTGATGTGATAGAATGTGACGGATGAGCAAGTATAGTCTGGACAGTCAGAGAAACCGTCACTGAAGAAGCGACACTTAAGGGGACCTGGAGGGCCAAAAAGGCATTAGCCTTTCAAAGATCGGGAGCAATGTCCTTCTGTCTTCTTACCCTCTTCTCTATTTCAAATCATCCTTCACACGGATGACAAATTAATATACTCAAAGCACTTGTTTATTCATGCCGCACTTCTGTTCCAGAAACAAACACGGCTCCTGCCCAGAGTCTGTAACACCCCCAGATTTAGCCTGCATTCCTCCATGGGACACACGCTACCCATCTTTCCTACCCAAGGAGTCCATTTACATTCTTCTCACTTTGCTCAAGCGTTCATCCTGCCCGCATGTGCTTTTCTTCCCAATGCCAATCTGAAGGCTATCTACCTACAACTGTGTCACTATATTAAATAATTCTATCAATCACTCTGCTTTTACAAAGCCCTTCTATATGACCGATACTTTTTCTTAACCTAAAACCTATTAGCATCTCTATGCATTGTCCCCACTACAATATTTATACGTTGCTTTATAATTGTTGCCTTAAATTGTAAGAAATGCTTCCCCATATGTATGCAAGCACATATACATCCATTCCACCCCTCAGGTATTGTTAAGATTCGGATCCGATTCAAGTGTTCAGTTTTGTTTTCCCGGAGTCTACATAGTAGGTATTTAGTGAAGGTCTATCAAATTCAAATAGGAAAATGTGTCTTTAAGTGAGTATTCTAAAGAAATTATTGCAACAGGTTTAGCACCGAATTCATTTCATTAATAGCAATTTCAGTTTGTTGTGTCTTAAACAAACAACAGAGGTAGGGTTCACAGGAGTCACAGAAAGAACAGGAAGACCCCTGCTTCAGATGAAAGCGTTCCCAAAAGAGATCAACAGAGTAGATTTTTCAGTATTAGTGATTTCATAAATAAGAATAAAAAAGGAAGGGAAGGAAGAAAACCAAGAAAGATGAGAGAATAGACTGCAAACAAAGTAGAATTTTAAAAAACAGAACTATGAATCAAGGGATTCAATATTTTTAAAAATGATCATAATAATATATATTTAATATATATAAATATATATATATAATTTATAATTTAAATATATATAAATTTAAATTTAATTAGCAATATATTTATTTAAATAGCAATATATAAATATATATATATATTTAAATTACCTATCTCTAACCTCCCACTTTTTGAAAGTTTACTACAATGGAATTGCCCCAGAAGGAGGACAATTTCCAAATTACAACATAAATGGCAAAAGTCAAGATTTGGATGCAAGTCAGATACCTGCTAGCACACAAGTGTGATCTTAACACACAAGCTTTCCCAGCATCACTGTGCCCATTTCAGAGCAGTGTACGCTAAAGTACCAAGCGACCGTGTGCCTTAGAAAGTGAACCAAAGGCCAGGGGCCTGCAGTGCAGAGCGCTGGTTAAGAAGAGTTTAGGGTTCAAATGAGACTGCTGTTGAGTCAGCCAGCTGGTGTCAAATCTCTGCTCCACCCCTTACCAGCTTTTGGCCTCAGGCAATTTACAGGACTGCTCCCAGGCTGAGTTTGACAGTATCTCTGAGGTTGTTGGGAGACTAAAAGAGATACAGCAAGGGAAGCTCTTAGCATAGGGCTTGGCAAGTAATAAACACTCAATAAATGCTGTCGTACAAAGAGGGGGTCTTTCTGTCTAACCACCAGTTGACATTTCCTTCCTTTTGGGTTTTGCAGATTCATTGCAGGGAATATCAAGCTATCTGCTATCTCACAGCAGAGGACTACTTTCATGTTTCAATTTTATGAGTTTCCTGGCTATCTGAGTGCTAGGAAATCCTTCATTTGACCAATGTGCCAAGCCCATTTCCCTGCTAACAAACAAATGACAAGAGTGTCCTACTCCAAAATAAAACAAAGCCTGAGAACTAAGGCATTTCCGCAAAGAATAATGAGCACATCAAGCACATACTTTTCTGCCACAGTCCAGGTGGCCTTCAAGGCAGGTGACAGCAGGGGCCATGATGGTATTAACTTCCTAAGAGTAGATAAGTCAGCGGGAGCTACTCAATCACTTGACAGAAGTCAATTCAGAAGGCATCTGAAATGCCTGGCTTTAAAGATAATCATGTTAGGAATCAAAAAGGGGTCTAATGTTTGAGTCATGCCTTTCAAATGCAACAAATCATTATACCTGTCAAGATTTATGGACAGATGTATTTATGTTGACACTGGACCACTAATACTTTGACAAATGAGGGGCCTTGACATATACAACAGATATGTCTAAGTCTATTTCCCGATTCAAAAAAAAAAAAAAAAAGGATGAAGTAGTAATCATGACAAGCTGGCGATGTGGGCTGGCATGGCTCTGGGGGGGCTCCTGTTGTCCTGGCCCCATCACTGCCCATTGCCCATTATGGCAGGGCCAAACAGTGTTCAGGCCCCTCTCACCGATGAATAAGACTGGAAATGGAGGATACGAAAGTCTAATAAAGAATGAACTCTCATGGAGGTTACCCACTCCCAGAAATGAGTCTGATTCCCTAGCCTCAAAGCATCTGTGGCCCTCTGTGAAGGAAGTGAAAATTTGATTAGCAGCTGAGAATCTGAGTGTGGTGATGTTGCAGTGGCCTCAGATTCTAAGTTTATTAAGGAGGCTAATTCTTATCAGTGAATTAAAGTCAAGGCTTGATTCATACCCAAACACTCGGGAGAAATTTGCTGTGGAAAAAAAAAGTCTCTAAAGAGACAATTAGATTTATGATGTATCATCAGGAATTTGATAAACTCACAATGGTCAAAAGGGACCTTAGATGAGATTCATTAATGTAACAGGATCTATGGCATTAATGACTTTTGCAGATGGAATTTTATTTCTACCTGCTTGTTTTTGGATATTGTCCCCTGAAGTTTTTTTTTTTTTAACCAACTCCTACCTCTTGCCTTAGGTAAGTCCAATCCATAGTAATTTAGTTCCTGGATTCAAAGAAGGGATTTCTTTGTTATAGGACAACTCAATGTGCACCAAGATTTTGCCCGAAGGAAACAGAGCCTTGAATGAGCTTCTTTATAGAGACAGAGGTTGGACATGGGTGTTGTGGCAAAGAGGGAGAACTTGGCCCCACAGACTTCAGCAGATAGCTTGGGTGGAAAACAAGGGTTCAGTCACTGTATCTCTATGCTTGTGCACACATAAATAGACACACCCCTTCTGAATTTAGTTGTGACTATGGAAAACAGAATAATAAGTGGATTTCTTCAGGGTATAGACAACAACTACCTCAACATTCACTCATTCATTCAAAAAATACATACAAACACTTACTGTGCTCCAGACAACACACTAAGGCCCGGGGAAGCCCTAGTAGAATATGGCAGGAAGCGATATTCTTGCAATCAAGGTGTGGGTGGTGTGAGGGGAAGGACCTTCAAACAATGAACACATAGGCAAATAAAAAAATAAATTTAGTGTGAGTAAAAGCTGTAAAGAGGATAAAGACTGTGGGATAGAGAGCATTATGGAGGGGGGAGCTCCTTTAGGTAAGAAGTTTAAGGTCACTTTTGTAAGATGACTAAGAAGATCAAGAGAAGGCAGAATGGAACACCCATGCCCAAACCTGGTGTGCTAGAGAGTGGGACCAGTGGGTATAAAGGCTCTGAGATCGGCAAACACTTGGCTTGTTGGAGGAAAAGAAATGAAGCTGAGCATGACAGAGGAGGGAGAGTGAGTAAGGACCGAGAGTGGAGAGGATCCACTGAAATGGTTGACACTTAGGAGTGGTATCATCTGATTTCAATGAATAAAAATATATATTCTGATTGCTCTGCCAGTGATTGTCTGGAGAGAGGTAAGAATGAGTGTAGGAAGATTTGGTGACTACCTGGTAATTTAGGCAAGGTAACAGCAGCTTGGACCATATGGACACCAGGCAGATGGGGAGAAGTGGATGGATTGGGGATTTATTTTGGAGTCAAAGGACTGTAACTCCATAGTCAGTTTCTTCTAAGGTTGCAATTCTTTTTCTAGTAAGCACCTAAGATTTAGATGGAGATTAATGAAACGGTACCCACACAGTGCTTTGAATTCCTTGGAGGGAAGCGAGGCATTATTTTCTTTACTCATATTATAAATTTATTAACTTTTAGCTACTATACCGAGGTAGGTATTTCACTAACAACTGGGGTCTCATTTAGCTCACCAGGTGCCCACGTTAAACAAAGGTTATATTATTATTGGAGTTATTATTAGAAAAACATAATAGCTCATGTTGAATACCAATAACAAAAGTTAATTTCATGTAACTCCAGCAAGCACTTTTAGTTATGGGGCATGGGTGAGTGAACTCAGCGATCATGTTTCTGATGCTCAATGTTTGTTTCTCTTACTGGCTTGAAGTGGGTTTGGGATCCTGAGTGATTCCAGCCCAGTTCATTCAGAATGATAGCTTTCACAGTGGTCAAACCAAAAATTTCTTCAGAATTTAAAAGTAATCTCTTGAGGAAGTGAGGGATAGCATATTGATAGGGCAAAAGAAAAACCCAAATTAACTAGTCCTTAAGAAGCAATTAAACCCAGGAAATTTGGTTATAGGAGGAAGGCAATTTTAGAATAGGCTTATGATTACATTTAACAAAATATAATGAATGTAGGAAGAATACACAGTAGTATATTTTTCATAGTTTGGATGTGGACAAAATCAGAGTTAATATATTACCTGAGAGCATTCTAATCCCCCCTTCTTAAGCCCTCCTCCCCTAAAACTGGACTGTACCAGACATAAATTTCATAGTTAGTTGCAAACACCATCACTTAATGGTTGTTTTTTTCAAAACAGTAGACCCTGCAAACCACATAACACATCTTAAATGAGGCAAGTGTATGTAGAAATACTGGTTAATATCCATGTTGAACAGGGTAAAAAAATATTCTTTAATACAGACTTGGCACCTACTGAGGATTTAGTCATCACTGTTAATATGTGTGTGTCAGTGAACTACACTGGAAGAACATGGAGATGAATGCCTTCTGAAAGTTAGGAATTCAGTATATGCTTGAGAGCTGGCTGTACCAGCGTTAATCCAAATAAGTCAAATGGGCAGAAGAAGAGTGATAAGTTGTGAACTCCTGAAAAAGTGAAACATCCTTAGCTTTTTCCAGGCCAGGCCCTTGCTCCCATAGTCCATGTTTCCTTCCATCATAGGACATGTGAGTCTTGCTTCAGTTGCCTACCCAAGTATTATTCTTTTCTTAATTTTATTTGGGGTGACCATGTGCTTGGAACCACCCCCCGCCCCCAGCTTCCTGGCTTCCCTTGCAGCTAGGTTTGGCTCTGCAACACAGTTCTGGCTAAGGAGCTGTAAGTGGAAATCTGTAGGGATTCCAGAAAGGTGCTGTTTTCCTAATTTAAAAAAGCCAGACTTGACTGGCAAGTCTTTTTAAAATTTTGAGCCAAATCCCCTTTGTCCTCTTTCTCTCCTTTCTGCCAGAAGCATGGATGTGATTCCGTAGAAGGAGCAGACATATCGACAACAGGAGGCATCGAGCATGAGGGCAAATGCTAACTGCCTAAGGATGGGGTGGAAGTTAGAAAAGCCTGGGCCTGGCCTACATTGTTGAGTAGCAGTGACCATCCCAGGCTGCCTGCTTCCAGATTTGTTAGTACCTTTCCAAGCCATACTTGGTGGAGCTCTCTGTTACTTACACACTATCCTGAAGCACTCAGGTGGACCTTCAGCTTTCAGCTCATTTGCGTGGTAAGTTTCCTGAAGGCACAAACAGAGCTTTCTTCATCTCACTCTTCACCATGGTACCTGGCTTAAGGCTGAAATAGTCAAGTAATTCCAGATTGTAAAAAATGACAGAAGAAATTGAAGGCTTCTTTTATAGCAGTGATTCTTAAACAAGATCACACATCTGATTCCCCATGGGTGTATATGTGTAGAAATAAACACACACAAACATGTACAATATACCTACCTAGGCCCCATCTCTAAACATTCAGATTCAGAAAGTCTGAGATGGGAGCCTAAGCATCTGTCTTAAAAAAAAAACAAAAAACCAACAACAACCCACAAAAAAACCCCCAAAAAACCCAAGACAAGAAAAAAACCAAAGGTCTACAGGTGAGATTGAAATCCTCTCTTCATACAATTTCCAAGAAACTTGGATTTAAATTTTTGTACTATATATATCCATCCATCTCTGTCTCTGAAAATACTCCCCTCCAGAAAAGTCCTACCATTCATGGGCTTCCTAAATTTTCAGTCATATTTGGAAACCTAGTGGCAAGAACTTTTTCCTCCATTGCCCCAATAATGAAACATGGTTTATTGTTATACCCAGAGCATTTTCTATTTTAGCCAATTGAGAAGAACACAAGTGAAAACAATCAGGAGTTCAATTATGAATAACCAGTCCAGAGAATTTTCAATGGGAAAGCTTCAAGAGTGTGCCTAGCAAGGAGTTATAATTATTGCATCCCTTAAGTAATGAAAAAATTTCAAGTTGGCTAAATAGTGGTTGTCTCTGGAAGGGTTAGCATAGGGCCATGGGGGCATCCAATCAAGTAGGGGTGCCCTGGAGCTTTGGAGTGGAACTATTTCTAAAAGTAGGTGGTAGGGGCATGGGTATTTGCTATCGATATCCTTGTGCATTAGAGATATGCTTGTATATAATCATTCATTAACAACATTGAGCAATTCAGGCAAAGGATACTGGAACTTTTCTTTGATCAAAGAATATAGACAAGACAGAGGATCATAGGGGAATGGAGGGAAAAATGAAACAAGACGAAACCAGAGAGGGAGACAAACCATAAGAGACTCTTTAATCTCAGGAAAACAAACTGAGGGTTGCTGGAGTGGTGGGGGGGGTGGGAGGGATGGGGTGGCTGGGTGATGGACATTGGGGAGGGTATGTACTATGGTGAGTGCTGTGAACTGTGTAAGACTGATGAATCACAGACCTGTACCCCTGAAACAAATAATATATGTTAATTTAAAAAAGCTATCCATTAAAAAAAAAGAATATAGAGACAAAACAAAACAGCCAAATAAACAAAGTGTTTCCCACAAATTTTCCCTAACAGTGAATGATTCCAGTTACCGGTTTTCTTTTCTACTGCCTTAGTACACAAATATTACTGATTAAGGGAGTCTTCTACAGTAAAATGTAAACCCTGGCTACATAAGATAACTCATCTCTAAAGTAAGTAGTGTTTTATTTAGAGCAGTAAGGGTATAATGACTTTCCATTGACACTCAACTTATGAAAGAGAGGCAGGTCATGGAAGGTTGTACATCTATCTTGTTTTATTTAAAAACAAATTCTGTTTTTATTTTCCCCTCTTGGACCACACTTTCCAATGATCTGCCCCGCAGCGGAGAGATGCAAAAGTGGACAGATCCCCACAGAGCAGGCAAACTCACAATGGTATAATTTTAAAAGCTGCTTACTTCCTATCCAACCCTACATCCTCTTCAGAGTTGGAGCCGAGTTAGACATTTGCAGGCATGCCTTTCCTTCCTTCCTGAAAACAACGGAGGCTGAAGCAAGGCAGTGACGGGTAGCAAAAGTGTAAGGGGTATGCTACCCCCATGGAGAGTCCCCAGCTGACAGCTGACGAGGCTAATTGATTATGAAACTCTTTCCCATTGAGTCGAACAGTGGACTCAGAGTCTACCACACAGTGCTGCAAATAGTCCCTACCAACCTGTTGGAGATGACAAACTCCATGGACATATTTACCACCATGGGTGAAAGTTGAAGATCAATTTCCCAGGTGAGTGGGGAATAATGAATTTCCCAGCCACACACTCAAGCTTCTCCTTTGTGCCCCTCCACATGGCAATGTTAGCCATCTGGCTTGTACATTTTTGAGATGATAGAGACCATGTCATTGAATGAGATGACTTCCTCCTAACTTCCTTACAACGCCCAGAACAATAGTTCTCAAATTTAGTATGCGTTAGAAGGACTTTGTGCCTCCCCCCTCCCCTTCTCCCCACTTCTCCCCCTGCCCCCCCCCCATAGATTCAGGTGGTTTAAGGTAGGGCCTGGGTCTTCCACAGTCAACACTTCCAAAAACACCATCTCTGGATTGCTCTTCTTCCTCTTTGGAGTAAGAGTCGTTTTTGGTGGCTCTGGGGACTCAAAGGGGTACCACACAAAAGGTGAAGTAGATATCTCTGCTAGTCCTCACTGCTCCTACCTGTTTGGCTGAGACCTAAAAGTTCACACCAGACAGAAAAACTTGTCCTAATTCTTCCTGCCACTGATGTACTCACTGATTCACCTAAAAAACAGTGAATTACTGACACATAGTAGATTCTCAAAACCATGTTGAATGGACAGATGCCCGAGTCCAACTGTACTTCAAGAAAGAGCTCTTCTTAGAGGTCTCCTGAGATGTATTTGATAGTTTTTAGAAGTCTTTGATCTGCATCACTTCTTTAAACAGTTTTGCAGGAACAGAATTATAAAGGTCATCTCAAGAGCCTACCCTAAAGTCCATGCTGTCAGTTGCAATGTGCTTGGAGAGACTTGATCAAGGAGCCTTTCTGCTGCTTGGATACCTATTCTGGATAACTGAGAAGAGTGTGGCTGTTAGCTGGCCCCAGAAGCACAACCACTGGCTGACAACGTCTTTTGTTGCACAAGCTGCCCATGATGCCCAAAAGAACAAACCTTGGAGCAGATGTTGGCATGAGAGTTGTCCAGTTGAAAAACTGGCTCCACGTCAAATTTAAAATAGGATTTTATAAAATAGATCACACTTGTTATGTGACAGTTATTCACATGTCTTGGCATCACTCAAGGTCAAGGGTGCCAGCTGCTTTTTATGTAGGGAAGGAATTGGCTGTATTCTGTCTTTGTAAACTTGAATGCCATATTCTCAGCAAGAGCTCATGCCACACAACTGTAGGACATCACCTGACACACCTCCGAATGGGACGTAAGCCATCCACTACCACAGGGTCCACCTGTCCTCCAGGGACAAGAGAACTGTCCAGATTCATGGGGAGTGGACTTCCAAATAATGCCCAGTTAAACTTGATTTGGCTTTCATCTCAATTCAGTTCAGTATGTACTTACTGCGCACCTGCCATTTGCCAGGCTTTGTGCAGGGTCCTGGGGATATGGTGGCAATTCAGCCAAATGGAGTCGGGCCTCGCAGAGCTTTTAATCAGGTGCAGGAGTTCTCACCTCTTCTATGCCATAGAGCCCTTTCGAGGTTTAGTGAAGCCTATGAACCTCTTCTTAGGATATTAGTTTTAAATACACTGAATACATGGGGTTATAAAGAAAACCAATGATAATGAAATTGTCTAAATAATTTAAAAATTTTGATATAATAATATATGTGTTTTACAAATGTATTAAATAAATTCTTGAGGCATGTCTTATGACTACCATAATAGTGATGAGCATAAATATTTCAAGAGATCAGTAATAACTGTAATGTGTTATGAAATATCTATGCTCTATTGTTGACAAAGTCACAGCTGCTGTTACTACTGTGTTTTGTTGCCTCCATTCATAAAGGAAGGAAATGATGAATTTCAATTTGAGGTCAACGAAAAAAAGATGTCATTTTTTTTCCCCCAACTAAGTCCATAAAATACCCTCCCCCGCCCCTGAATTTCTATTAATGGACCACTTGGAGGTTAGTCAGGTCAGGTGAAGAACTCCTGGAAGTAGAATAGACAATGAATTTGGTTATTCATCACGCCATAGCTCTATCTATATATCCATATAGAAGTAAAATATAATGCATGGCAGGTGTTGTGATAGGAGAGTACAAGAGAGTACAAGTGTCACCCAATGTAGCCATGAGTGGAGGAAGGCTGGGACATGTGGAGAAGTAAAAGGTAGTTTGGGACATAAAAATGAAGTTAAGCCCATGGAAGGTATATAAGGAGAGGGAAGTCAGTGCTATTTCAGACAAAAGAAATCATACGTACAAACTCCATAAAGTAAAATAGAGCATGCATGGGAGGGATAAGAGAAGTTTCTGGGGCTGGACTATGGAATGGTGAGGTGTCTGTGGTTGGGAAGGGTTAATAGTAGAGAGTGGTGAAGATGCAAGATCAGGAAGGGAGGTACTCCATGCTAAGGAGCTGACCTCCATCTTAAGAGCAGTGAGAAACCATGGTTGGTTTTCAGGAGGTGTGTTAATTTAGAAGATCACTTTGACTACTATGTGGAAAGCAGCTCATGTGGGGTAAACAGAAAGAAGCAGAGAGACTGTTGGAAGGCTGCTGGCCTAATTAGGTCACTGATTTGATGTGGGAGTGAGCAGGACTCTGGGTATATGATGGTGCCTTTACTGAAATTGAGAATGCAGAAAGAGATGTGGATTGAGGGCAAGGGAGAAATTCTGAATGTAGTTTTGAGCAGGGTAAATTTCATGTGCTTGTGAAAAACTCAAGTGGCCATAACCAGTATGCACTTGTATATCTGCATGGAATCTGATGCACAGAAATAAAATATGGGCTGGGATGTAAATTAAACTAATCCTTTTCTTGTTGGATACCGAATGAAAGATTCTAAAATTGGCAAAAAACTATATTGAATCACATATTATGTAATTATTTTTAAATACCATTTAATGCTATGCACCAGACATAATATATGATTTGGATGTGTTTTCTCTGTCTTTGAAGAACTGTACGATTGTGCTAACTTCGCAGACAGGAAAACCAATACTAAGAGAGGCTAAGTAATTTGTAGGTCATATAGTGAATAAGAGACAGAACCAGACTTTAAACCAGGTCATCAGATGCCCAAACCCAAGCTCCTAAATAGTGTGTTCTAGGGATTCCCTAACTACCTCCCATGAGAAAAAAGCATAACATTCTATTAACAGAAAAG
Source organism: Callorhinus ursinus (assembly GCF_003265705.2). Taxonomy (NCBI): domain Eukaryota; kingdom Metazoa; phylum Chordata; class Mammalia; order Carnivora; family Otariidae; genus Callorhinus; species Callorhinus ursinus. Next base: position 25,906,706 of record NW_027397077.1, on the reverse strand, counting down.
ACAATAGAAATTTCAGACTTTCTTTCTCTTGCCCTAAAAAGTCAACCAATTTCTACAAATTTTTCTGCATGTTTTCATTTGAGGTCTCAGCTTATATCTAGTAAAATCATTTTTATTTATTTTATTTTAATAAAGATTTTTATTTATTTGAGAGAGCGAGAGCGTGCACAAGCAGGGTGAGTGGCAGGCAGAGGGAGAAGCAGATTCTCCCCTGAGCAGGGAGCCCAAAGCAGGACTTGCTCCCAGGACCCCAGGATCATGACCTGAGCCAAAGGCAGATGCTTCACCGACTAAGCCACCCAGGCATCCTCTAGTAAAATCTTTTAATCCATTTCATTCGTTTGTGTCATATGTACTCAGTACCTATCTATCAAATGAATGGAAATCAAGCTTCACCTGAGTTAGATTCATTAAAGAAGAAGAATATGCATGAACATTTTATGAATTAGGTAGAATTATGTTTGTTGCAAGAGATATAACTCCACAAACTTGATTCAGATTAGTTTAAGGGGGAAAACAAAGGATTGTTTCCTGAATAATGGAAAAAATTATTTTCTCTTCAGGATGGCTGGATCCAGGTCTTGTTCAAATGATGTCACTAGATTTGGTCTCCGCTCGTCCTTCACTGGGCTGAGCTGTTCACAAGGCTACTTCCAGTAGCTCCAGGTTGACATTCTCCTGGATTCATTTCCAGGAAAAAGAGCTTCTTTATTCCAGTCATTCCAATATGATTCTTTGAATTGCATCTCTTTGGTCTGGCTGGGATCATACGCTCAGTTTGAGCCAATCTCTGTGGCCAAGAGGAAAGACTCTGATGTCTGGCCTGGTCTGAGTCACGGGTCCACCCTTCAAGTGTGGGCGAGGATGAGGGTCCTCCCAAAACCATATGCACTAAGGGGATTAAAGGGGTGGGACCTCCCCCAAAATGCAGCCTCTGCTAATAGTAAAGGGAGGAATATGTGCTGGGCAGGCAAAAACAACAGATGTCCATTACATTTGGCCACAGCAAAATAAGATTCTGGTTTGTCACAAAGAATGCAGTTTTCATATAAATATCTTTGTGTCTAGAGATAAGAATATTTCGACAACAGTAAGTTCCATAGTTAACTCTTCAATCACCAGGTGCTATTTCATGAGTCACTTTCTGGTTTTAACTGGAATTAAATAACATAACCGAGACATAAAACTTTAAGGGCACTTAACTACAAAAAATGAAAACAACCATAAGCAATGTTATCTGGCCTACTGTCAGGAATTTCTAAAGCTACATACTCTGTGATTTAACGGGGAAAAAAAAAATCATCCCTGACACCAGTGTAACTTCTGTGTGAAGAATAAGTGACTAATCTTAGAGCAGAATAAGAAAACTCACCCTCATTACCTAAAATCTCTTTGGTTCCTGATTTTGGATAGTGTGAGTTATCACTGTGAGGGGAAACCTATACTGGATTTAGGCTAATGATTCTCTATTCTTTAGGTAGAATAACTTTCACTTTTGGTGTATCCTCATAAACATCAATGACATACACAATTATGTAAATGTAACATTTAACAAAATAAGAACAAAATTCTATCCGTTAGAGATGAACTATAGCATTCTCAAGATGTGTGACAGTGTTAGTTTTGTTTAGAAGTACAAGCAAAAGAAGGAGTAACTAGCTACCTAATAGAGCTCATTAAGTAAATACGTCATCGTCATTAACACTGTATTTCTGTGGTGCCAATATTAGGATGCCCTGGGATGACAGATGTCTAGACATTTCTTAAAGAATGAGTTCATCTCACAACAAAGCAGAGCAAAATTAGACTAAGGCTTTTCTTTTCTCCCTCTCCCTTTTTTGTTCTTGGCACCTAGAAAGAGATTAATTAAAGAAGGAACAATAGAAAATTGTCCCAAGAAACTAATCAACATAAATATTTCAAGATCAAGAGAGGGAGATTAGTAGGATGTAACTAACACTCATTGAATGCCTACTATGTGCATGGAATTTGGCAATTAAGAAAAAACTCTTTTTATTTTGAAATAGTTTTAGACTTACAAAAGAGTTGCAAAGAAAGGTTACAGAGCTCCTATTCGTTCTTTAGCCACCTTCCCCTCATGGCAACATTGTATACAACCATAGAATGTTTATAAAAATGAAGAAAGTAACTTTGGAACAATACTATTAGTGAAAGTACAGACTTCCTTGGGATTTTACCAGGTTTTTGTTTTTTGTTGTTTTGTTTTTTGTTGTTTTCCTGTTCCAGGATCTAATCAAGGATTCCACATTGCATTTAGTACAATTCTTTTTAATACTTACATATATGTCCTTTGGTGTGTGTGACTTTCATACAAATGAAACAACAGTTCCTAAGAACTTACTAAGATTCCCAGTGGCAGAATCTCTAACTTAAAATGCTGTAATTTTCTCATCCCTATACTGCACTTTACTTATGAATTCATAAATTTAGAAATTTATATTGAGGATTTTTTTGCCTAAATATAGTTACCAATTAAAGCACTTAAAATTTGTACTTTCAGAAACTCCCCCCTTTAAAGTGTGATAGAGTCATTTTCACAACCTGTATTGATCCAAAACTAGTTGGTCACGGAAGTCAATATAACACTATAAGAAAACTACTAGCATTTGATTCATTCAAAAGACAGACATTTCCTCTCAAGATTCTGAACAAATAAACAAGAGGTGGTTGAGCATATCTTGTGGTCATTTGTAGCCTCACGTCCATTCCTGCTTTTCCATGTACCGCCATTTTGAATGGGGGAAGTGAAATGACCTCTTCCCTCTTGCATGTATTCTTGGTGAAAGGACCATTTCATTTCATGTGATAGTCCCACACTGCAAGCAACTGAGGAATTACCTTCACCTCCTTCCTACCTGGAGAGAGCCTAGGAGGAGGTACAAGACCTAATTTCAACCAGTTGCAAATGGTTTCCCAGAACTTTGGATCCTGAGCAGATAACATGAGGATGAAAACACCATTCAGAAGTCAGCAGCCAGCTCACCATGGCCGTTTCTACTATTCAGTTCTGGTTCCTGCTGCCCAGACTTCTCTCCCCATCCATTTTTAAGCCAAGTTCTGTAACTGCCCATTGATTCTGTCAGTCTGCACCTCAAATTTCCCTCCAAAAAACTCCCTTTTACTTCCGTGAACAGAACTGGTTTCTGTTGCTTGTAACGATGTGCTCTAAGAAAAACATACAAGATCTCTGGTCTAAGCATGACTAATTCCATACATGTTTATTAGGATTTGGAGGCCATCAAAATGCTTACTTACCCAATTGTTCCTTTGTGGAAAACTGAATGTTGGCTTCCAGCACTGTGGGCCTGGAACCCAGTGCAGCTTGCTCATTTGGTCATAATCCTCACACTTAGTTCTTGCTGTTTGAATTCTCCCCAGATGATATTCTCTATGCAGGCAGGGCCTTGGCCACCAGCATCTAGCACCATGTTGGACACACAGCAGGCTCTCATGAGATGCAAGGGAAAGAAATGCATGATTACCAAAAACATTTCTGCCAGTAAAGACACACCATTTATCCTTAAGAAGTCACATTTTTACCTTTGTGTTATTTCAACTTCTAGTGAAGAGCCACCATCTGTGTCCAAATTAGCAAAAGCAGATGCTATTTCACCAAATATTGAAGAAGACCCCTTTAAAGGTGCCAGAAATATTGTCGTCATGTAGATTGGAAAGTGTTTACCAATTTTTAGTTCACCAGATAAGCCCATATTATTAGTTAGCCTATGGTGCTTTAGAAAGCAACCACTTCCATATGTCATGTGGAATCTTGTGACAAATCATTACAACTTTTAAGGGAGACACTATTTTTCTCTAGAGTTAAGATGTATTTGGAATCATGGACTTATATGTGGGGGCAAAAGTACAGCCCACCAAAGCCATAACAACACTGCTTAGCAAATGAGGGTGATGTTTACAACAGGACTGAATGTGACAGCTTTCAAAGTGTTATGTATATTTCTAGGCCCATACATGTAGAGTACTGACAGCATGTCAGTTATAATTTTTTGTAATAACGTGGACATAATTTATTAGAATTCAAATATAGAATAAACTGAGCACATGATTCAGTCCAAAGTACTAATTTGTCTATTGCTGACAGTTTTGTATGTGTTTTAAGTAGAAATAAAGACATTATAATTGAATAAACGTTTTCCCCTTGCTAACCATGCCCTCTCAGGGTTAACAGCAAGCAAATGGAATAATGTGGAATCCTTGCAAAAGTAACCACAAATAAGACAACCATGAGGGAGAGGTGGGTTTCAGTTTTCCTGGTTGCCTGCCATAGAGGTTTGCTCATATGTGATTGATTGCCCTGGTGAGTAATACCAGTTGGCAGACATTAGTAACACTTTGTCTTACTTTTGGTGCAGTTGTTAGCTTTTCTATGTTTAGCATGTTTTCATATTTTAATAAGAATTCTGATATATATTCAGCATTAGCCTGAAACTTGACACTTTTGATTCTGGGGTAATTTATAGCTTCATCTGTATTTGACATAACTACAAGATGCTTTCAACATATGGAATTATGCTTGTAAAATTTAACCTTATTACATTCCTTTTCCAGCCCCTGTGCATTTTTTTTAATACACATTTACTCTGCATTTTAAACATTTTGATTATATATTGTTAGTGGGGTTGGCATGGTTTTGTAGAAGGCACAGAGGACGGGAGAAAACCAGGGGATACGTGGGGTTGTTTTTTGTTTTTGTGACAATTGACCAGGAGGCTCCATTTCATTTATGAACCGAGATAGATGAGGTACCAGCCTGAAATCCTTTGTGATTTGGCCAACAACATGAGTACCAGGAATGTTTTTACCCCAGCACTAAAGTATCCGATGAGGTGTTGGAAACATGTGGGCTCGTCCAGTATTCTGTGTGGTGCACTTGCTCCCTTCTGGGAGTTGGAACACGTCCACCAGGCAAACCATGTGAAAGGCATGAGCATTCAACAATGGTGTGATGGAAATTTAAATAGGCAAGGACCCGCGCCAAGTTTGCAGAGCATTGTTTTAGGCTAGGCTGACTTTAGCTCAAGCCAATGAGTGGCTTGGCTTGCGTACTTCAAGGCAGAAGTTGAAAATGGCTTAGGGTTGCCTTGGAAGTCCTGGGAGTTGCTAGATACTTAATAAAGCACCCTCATCTTCATCAGAAGATATTTCTAAGGACTGGCTCAATCTAGGAAACAGCACAAAATACCTCCAAGAAATAAGGCTCGGGATGGTTTTAATTCACAATGACAAACTACAACTAAAATTAAGTGGATGATAATCCATTCTGTATTTGCTTATTTCAGTTTATTGCAGCAGAGAAGTGCATTTTAAATGCTTTATTATGTTCTTTCTATGGAGTTCAGTGAACACTGCCTGGGGCCCATGAGTAAGGGAAACTTAGACGTTTTTCTTAAGCAAAAGAGTGGAGAGCTTGCTTCTGAAGCAGGTTTCCCAAGGTCATGGCCACTTCTAATTACAATTCTAATGAAACATAAGGAGATCTTCCCAGGAGATCATTACTTGGTAATTTTTCAACAATAGCTATACCATCTTTTTCCCTATTTGGAAAATATAGAAAAATGGCCTATCAGCATCCCTACCATAGATGACATTTTCATACTCAGTATTTCTGAATCCTTGATTAGTTCTCTGACAAGCAGCACATTTATATACAGTATGAAATGTGAGCGTTATCTGTGCCTCGGTCTTAATTTAAAATTTGCATTATACAGTATTTATGTAGACCTTCTCTGCAACCTTTCAAGTACTCAAACAAATGATTCTCCATTAAAAGAGTTTATCTTGAAATATCTGTCTGAGCATCGTAAATAGCAAGTTATGGATCACGCGTTTATTTAGACAAGTGAAATACAACATCAAAAGCTATCGCTGAAAAACTAGGCCAATATGGGCATTAAAACTATAGCATCATATATCTTGGGCAAGAAAGTTCTCCAGATCCCATGTGCGATGATGGGGAATATTTAGACTCTCTAGCAAAGATTACATGTTTCTTGATTCATCTCACAGAGCAAGTCTACTTCATTTGCAAAGTGATAACCTATTACCATAACTAAACCGCCTATTGCATGGAGGCTCAGAAATAAAATAAAAAGATTAGCCAGTTATCTTATTTACATATATTGAATTGCAGTAATACAGCCCGATCTCTGCCTCTCATTTGATTCTAATTAAAGCGTAGCAGAGAAACTGCAATCCACACAAGAGCTTATTTTAATAGTCAGAGCTGGCAAAGTCCCAATATCACAATGTAGCAATTAACAGCACGGCTGTATTTGCTATTCATGGTTTGATGTAAAAACTTGTTTATTAAGATGGGCTGGAGGCGCTGGTGTGCAATAGACCTGCATGTAATTAGATTCCAATTATTTGTCTGTTTCTGATATTGTAAACTGGCACTTAGCACATCAGTTAAATTGACACACGGCGCTGCATGGTTTACTCGGTAATTAAAACATGTTCTGTTAATTAGATGATGACCACTTTATTTCAGGGCTCTTGTGTTTGGGTTTTCTAGTGTGCTCTGTTTGTATCATGAGCCACCAGACGCTCCTCTAATGAGTCCTTGTTTTGTTTCAATTACCACCTGCTGTTCAAAAGCAAAGCTTGTTTTAACTAAACAAAATTAATGCTTGTCTCTTCCTTTGTAAGAACTTAAACGTTAGACAAATTAATACGCTTATTATCGAAGTGCTAAGCTCTGGTTTTAAAGACTGCTAAGGCAATTAGAAGAAAGTTATAAAATGTTGTAGAGTGCGGCATAAATATTGTTTAGCGTATTAAGAGGCATTACAAACAATGAAATATTTGTTGGAGTTGAAAGGGAGCATAGAGACTTAGCCTTCCCACCCTCAAATTAAATTAGCTCTTGCAATTTGCAAAGGGATCCAGACACTAATGATACCAGGGACTTTCTAAGAGAAGGAACTGAATGAAGTTAGACATGAAGGTATGTGGCATGGCTATAAATAAATTCATGAATGATAATGTACCATCCCGGATGGTTTCCAAAAGTATGTGTTTGCTACCTGTTCTCTTACATGATACGTGTTGTTTCCATGCTAAGGATTCAACACAAAGTTTTCTTAAAACTTACTGCAAAGCCTAGCAGGAAAACTTCTACATTTTCTGGGGGATTTGGCCTTGTCCTATAAACTACTACTTCCCTATCAGCGATTCTCCCCTGCAGCCAGCCCAACACAGCACAGTTCATCTTAACAACGCCTCCATAGCCCTTCCCATCCCAACAGCAGCTCATTGTACACCATGACATCATGGCCACCACTCCTGTCTAGAGCTGAGCACTGAGATGGTGCAAGGATCAGGAGCAAAGGATGAGTACTTATTTCCCAGAATATCTTCCTCATCATAGTTGGAGGACTCGTTAAATGAGGCTAATAAAGCAGTGTCAGCAAGTAAGCCACCGATGGATGTTTGAGAAAGCACTCTAAAGGGTCAGACATCTTAGAATGGCATACAAACCCACCAGTTCATTCCCTTCCATTGGGACCAAACCAGCCAAGTCAAAAGCTAGGGGGTTGTCCTATACAAGACAGCCCAGCTTGAGGTAACTCTAGGGTTGTTCTGATATACTTTCTTGTGAGTGGCAAGTCAGAGTTATGCAGGGTTCATGTCACGTGTTTTATACTTACTACCTGTCATCTTTAAGAAAACGCACAAACAAATCTGGAATGTTATATTCACAATGTGTTTTCTTAGAAAGGTATTTTAATTCCAAGGCAAATCATGTTATCCTGTTGAAAAAAATCGATTTTAACCTTACAGGTGTATTCTAAAAATTTGGGGATTTTATTGACACCAGACATTCAACAACAGCAAAGGCAGAGCATGGAAGGCAGACCGGAGATTATGGACATCAGTAAGCCCCCGAGACCATGGCTCATCAATAAAGGCGATACACTTGTATACAAAAGCTAAATGCTGCACTTCCTCCTGGAACATTAATTCAAAAAAAAATTCACAGTAGCTGATTTCTATACCTTAGGGTACATTTCCAAAGCAATGGGCGGCAAGCGAGCTGCGAGACTTCTATTGATATTAATGGCAGTCACAAAGCTAAATCACTGAGCACCACTTGGCAAACTTACTCCTTAATGCGCAGTTGTCTTAAATTAATATTTTACAAAGACCTAAAGTAATTAGACTGTGTCTAACTAAATGCCCCATTTACTCATTAGATAATTCAAAATGCATCTTTTGCTGCAGGCCCATTGGGGCACATTAAGTACTCTAAAATGTATAAATGACTTCAGTGGGACCTTTTTAAAAATACTGGTGGAGGGGAAGGGCACAGGCTCCTCACCAGTGACTAACTGATATTGGCTCACTAGGGTACACATTGTTGGGACTCAAGGGGCATGATTTGATCATGGCCATCCACATCCGGGAACCAATGAGTTATTTATCTCAACCATGACTCATGTATAAATTTCAGATGCAAACCCTAATTTATATCCTGTGGTAGACATTTGCTGTTTTTGATCTCCCAGGATCTACTCCCTTTTGTCTAATTTTCTATTTACATTCTCCTCCTTGCCCATTTATACCCAGGGAAGCTGATTTCACTTCCAGTTCCGGAATGAGAAGGCCAAAGTGAGTCCACCCCTCCTGGATGTAGTGATTGGTTTACAAATGAGCATCTTAACCAGGATGGTTGAATCCCTGAAGCCAAGGATGCTTGATCAATAGTTGAAAGAAGAAGTATTTTCTTTTCTGCTGGATGGGTGCCTGGAAGAAAATATCCCCAATAGTTGCTGACAGACATCTTTGACTACATCTTTTCAGCAAAAAGCCAACCCAGAGGAAGCAGAGGCAACAGAGGGAACATGGCCAAATCATGTGTAACCTATGTCAGGCCATGTCAGTGTTACCCCTAGATTTATGTGAACCAGTGTCTCTTCCACTACCTTCACCACCATGTTCTATTTTGTTTTAGTCCTTAAGCCAGTTAAGGGTGGGTTTTTTTCACTTGCAAGAGGAAAAATTTCTAACCCAACTTTTCACATCATAGCCTCATGATATTTTACCTATTTAGGCCATAAAGCTCAAGAGTAGAATCCCTTTTGAAGGTAGATGGTACAGGATGGATTTCAGGAGATTAATCAAATCCATGAACTCACAAGCAATGTTTTACCCTATGTGCATTTTTCTGGGGAGTCAAAATGATTGTTAAGATGTTCTTCAACTCAAGAAGTTTAAGTACCCCTGATACTGGTAACAGAAGTCTTGGCAGGTCAGCAAGAATAGGTATAACCAACATGAAGAAAGATTTTGTATGAAATCACTTTCTAATAAGTGTCAATTTTGACTGACCTCAAAAATTCAATAGAGTACACAGGGGTTCTCTGAAGAACACTGCATAACTGAAAGGTAGAACTTCTGGTTGTCATGGGAGATAAAGGAGGTAAATTGAGGCTCTATATGAGTTAATGAGGTGGTGTTTTTGGTAAAAGGCTTAATGATTGGTCTGCTTCAGAGTTTGCTGCATCAGTGTATGTATGATGTGCAGAAACTATACTACCTATATATTTTTTCCCATGTAAGGCCACTCCAAGAATCTGAACCAACAAACATACTTATAGTCCATGTTGCACCTGGAGAAATGTATAGCATCAACATCAAATACACTTAGAAAAGGGGCTTACCACAAGGCTCTGTACTCAGAGAATAAAACCAGAACCAGATTCAAAATAGTTGTAATGCTGTAGACATGGAGACCAAGTCTATCACAACATCTTCCCATTTCTCTCTAATGTTCATCAACATCTGTTTCATGTGATCTAGATGAATTTAGGTCCATGGTCCTCAGTGACGATAGTACAAGAAAAAGAGAAGCAAAGTAAAGCTAAACATAAAAAGTAAAACCAATCCTCCCAGACTTATCACTCACTTACACTCTGGAATTCTGCCTAATTATTTTGTCAAAGTGATCCAACTATGAGCTCTAGAGCCAGATTTTGAATTCCAATTCTGGCTCTGCCTATTCCTACCTTGGAAGTGACCTTGGAAATGTGAATTTACATGTCTGTAGCAGAGATCATCATCTAAAAAGCAGTAATAGACTAACTTATAGGAAATGGCTTGACATTCATCTATATTTAGAAAAAGAACAATTTTATATGGTTCAGACCCATACTTCTTCTATATTAGTTGCCACCCACTTTGTGGTGGCTTAAAACAACAGGAATTTATTCTCACAGTTCTGGAGACTAGAAATCCAAAATAAAGGCATCTGCAGAGCCATGATCCCTCTGAGGGCACTAAGGAAGAATCCTTCCTTAACTCCTCCAGGTTCTGGTGGTTGCTGGCAATCATGGGTATTGTTTGGCTTGCAGCTGCTTCACTCCAGTCTCTGCCTCCATCTTTACATGGTGCTCTCAGTGTGGTGTGTGTGTGTGTGTGTGTGTGTGTGTGTGTGTGTGTGTGTGTGTGT
>NW_027397077.1:25866394-25896204 GCF_003265705.2 Callorhinus ursinus | reverse complement strand
TGTGTGTGTGTGTGTGTGTGTGTGTGTGTGTGTGTGTGTGTGTGTGTCTGAGTGTCTGAGTATCTGTGTCTCTCCTTATCTCCTTATAAGGGACACCAACCTAATCCAGTATGACCCCATCTTAACTTGATTACATCTGCAAGGACCCTATTTCTATATAAAGTCACATTCTAGGTACCGGGGGTTAGGATTTGAACATAACTTTTTTGGGTGGGGGTACAATTGAACTCTGGGGTGAAGGGATGAATAACCAGGGCTGAGCTGGGACGTTCCTGTGAGACCTAACCAAATGTTACTAACTCTCTTTAAAGAATCCTTCCTCCTTTCCCCTCCAAATGAAATTTGGGTTTTTCCAGGTGATACTATTTTGGCCATAGGCTTCTCTTGTGCAGGAAGCTGCTTTGCCAGCATCCCGCGGACCTTGGATCCTCAGCAGTTTTGAACCGGCATCAGGGCCTCACTGCTTATTCCACATCATGACTTGTGAACCGATTCAAAAAACCCATCATGTTATAGGGTTTTTCCTCCCTCTCTGCTTTGTTCTCCTCCCCCTCTCATAGTCATTCTCATTGTCACCCCCAAATCCCGGTTGTTTAGTAAGTTAGGCAAGTTGAGTTGTAGCTTAGCTTCACTCCCATTCCAGCCATGTGCTCAGAGATATCTTCTCCAAACAAAAGTGGTCAGATGCTCAACACAGTATGTATTAGGGTTTTCCAGACAAGCAGAGCCAATAGAATGTATGTATGTATGTATAGAAAGAGATTTATTATAAGGAATTGGCTCAAGCAATCATAGAGGCTGAGAAGTCCCAGGATCTGCAATCAGCAAGTTGGAGACCCTGATTGCTGATGTGTAGTTCCAGTCTGAATCTAGGGCTTGAGGAACAGGAGAGACAATAGGGTAAACACCACTCCAAAAACCAGCAGGATCAAGACCCAAGAAGAACCAATGTTGTAGATTGAATCTGAAGGCAGGAAAAGACTGGTATCCCAGCTCAAGGCAGTCAGGCAGGAGGAATTCCTTTTTGTTTGTGTGAGGGTCAGCCTTTTTATTCCATTTAGGCTTTCAACTGATTGAATGAGGGTCACTCCCATGAGGGAAGGCATCTGCTTTGCTCAGTCTACTGATTTAAATGTTAGTCTCATCCAGAAACACCCTCACAGATATACCCAGAATAATGTTTGAACAAATATCTGGGCCCATTTTGGTCCAGTCAAGTTGACACATCAAATTAATCATCATTAGATGATTCTCTCCACTGAGAGAAATTCTACAGATAGCTCTTACATCTGTTTTTTCTTGCCACTGTCCTTAGATTATTTTAGTAGCTTTCTAATTGGTTATCCATTACCGATGGCCTCATAGTTCAGTCTCCACATAACTGGCAAACTAAATTTTTTTAAAAAGCCACCATCCCCAGCTTTTTCTTTTTCCTGTCTACCCCATTCTACTCCTTGCAAAATTAAAAAAAAAAAAAAAAGATGGGTAGAATTCAAAATCCTTCATTTGGTATACAAAGCTGTTCCCAAATTAACCTACTATACTTTTCTTAGCCATTCTTTGTAGCATCCTGACCTCCTGTCACACTGAATTTTTCATTTATTTTCTTAGAGACCCTTTTGGTATTTTACTCTCACAGAAGCCCTTTGTTCACATCAGATACTCCTATTATCTTGCTTACTTATACATTTATTCTAAACTTATGGAAAACTGCTTGATCTGAGGCACCTGGGTGATTCCGTTAGTGAAGTGTCCAACTCTTGGTTTCGGCTCAGGTCGTGATCTCAGGGTTGTGGGATTGAGCCCTGCATTGGGTTCCTTTACTCAGTGGGGAGTCTGCTTCCTCTACTCCTCTCCATCTGCCTTCCAAGCCCATGACTCTTTTTCTGTCTCCTCTCTCTGAAATAAATCTTTAAAAAAATCTGCTTGATCTATTTGTTATATTCATAAAGCATATTCTCCACATTACTATAATGAAGCTTCTAATTTGTGGTCTGTTTAAATAGCTCTCGCTATCACAATCCTAGGGTTTCACAAAATATGCACCTGGGAATGGTCACCTCTAAAAAACAATTCTTTAGAAAAAAGGGTTTCCTTTTTTCTAAAGAATTGCAAAATGTGCCCATTATATTACCTCAAATTAGAATTTTGTAATATATATGCTGAAGACTCTAAGAAGGTCTTCAGAAAAGAAACCTATTTAACTTGGTCTAATCTAATATTTGACTATTTTAAACTGTGATTTATTTTGCATTTATACTGGCTGAGAGTTTGTTGAGCTTCTTGGAACTATGGGTTGAAGTTTTTCATATCACTTGAAAAAATTCAACAACATGTCTTCAAATGTTTTTCTGCTCTCTTTATTTCCTTTCAGGATTCCAATTATACAATGAGATCATTTGGTGTTTTCCCATAGTTTGTCAATGCTCTCTACATATATTTACTGTTTTTCAACCTCTCCCTGCTCCTGGCTTCAATATGAATACTTTAAATTTACCTGTCTTTATTAGTCCTTTCTCCCTCAGGGTTCGATTTTATACTAAGCCTCTTCCATGAACTTTAAAAAATAATATATACTGCATTATCATTCTTTTTCGTGCTAGAATTTTCATTTTGGTTCTTTGGTAAGTTTCCATTTTCCTGCCAGAAATACCCTCATTTTATCTATCTTTTCCTATAAAACATTTCATGTCTGTGTAAGAGTTATTTAGAGCCTTTGCTTGTTTCAATAAATGTGTCATCTATTGGTCTGCTTCTGTTGGTTATGTTTTCTTTTCATTATGTGTTACATTTTCTTATTCCTTCTCATATCTCATAATTTAAAATTTTCTGTTTGACTATATAGAGTCTGAAAGATGAAGGGTATTGAGAACAAAGTTGTGACTTTTCTCCTTCCCTCCTTGTGGAAAATGAAAGTGGAATGTTCCGTTTTCCTAACTAAGAGTGAGAGCTTCAGGACACTTTCTTGTAGAAATGGTAAGTATCTGCAGGAAGGAAGACTGGGAGTCTATACCCTGGCTGAATATTTGCTTGTATATTACTTCTTCTGCTCTTTGTGCCTGTTTGAGTTTGAGAAAATGAACAAGGGAGAGACAATAAAGTAAAGAGAGAACATCAGGAAACAAAGTTATAATGCTATCCTCAACAATAAGAACACGTGAGTTTTGTGTGAGTCAAGTGGACCAACCAGGCTTGTGTTGTTTTGCTAGCTGTCCCCACAGAGGGTTGCCTGTCAAGAGTCTAGGGGTGGGGACTTAGAGTAGAACCTAGGGGGAATATTGAGGCATCAAAAGGGCTTAGACTACATTGATGAACTCTCACTGAGGAGGACTCCTGTAGTACTTTTTGGAGAACTCATACATATCCATTAGGGAATAGGAAAGGAAACATGTAGGGTATACTTGAAAGTAATGATTTTACTATTTCATAGCTGATTACCCCACCAGGGTTCAGAATGCTTAAAAAACTGGTTATATTTAAGTTTCTGTCTACTATGAGGAGCTATAAGCCAGGGCTTGAATGTGTCTAGCCTGCTTCCCAGTGCAGTGCCTTGTACATAGAAGGTGAAGTGTGTTCCAAATGTATATATTGAATAAATGACCAAAGAAGTAGAATCACCACTTGTCCCCATATACTCACTGCACTTTATTTTTCTCCCTAGCACTCATCATATCTGACATTATATATTTACTTATGCATTTGGTTACTGCTTATCTTCCCCACAGAATATAAGCCCAGTGGGGAGGGCTTTCCTTTGTTCACTGTGTGTCAGTAGGACTTAGAACAGTGACTGGCACCTACTATGTTCTCAATAAACATTTTTGAATGAGTGCTTCTTCTGTATGCCATACTCAGCACACAGAATATGTTGCTGGGGTGGGGCAGCTAAAAAGATATAGTCATGGCAAACATTTGATGTGTATTTTGGTAACATAGATAAAACTGAGGCAGGAGAGATTTTTGATGCTAAAATAGTCTTTGAAAATGAATTTGTAAAGCTACTCCAACAGGCCTTTCTTAAAAAAAAAAAAAACAAAAAAACCCCAAAACCCTTAAGTTTAAAATATATCTTTAAACATTCACCTTAGCTCACATCTTTTATAAATTATAACAATACATGTTATAGGAAGGATAAAAAAGAAACAGTTCTCAATTGAGAGGATTATAATCTAAGAAATTAGCTGATCAAATATTTAAAAAAAACAGTTGAAAAGATGTTTGAATGCTGGCTAACATGAAGCTTTATACAGAAATTAATGAACCTGCTTAAACGGATAGAGTGAGTAGGACTTTTGGTGACGATTTTTCTTCTTAAGATTTATTTATTTATTTTTGGAGAGAGAGTGGGAGAGAAAGTGAAAGTGTGCATGAGCAGGGGAAAGGGGAGAGGGAGAGGGAGAGGAATCCTCTAGCAGACTCCCCACTGAGTGTGGAGCCCAACATGGGGCTGCAGGCTCTATCTCAGGACATGAGATCATGACCTGAGCTGAAATCAAGAGTTGGATGCTTAATTGTCTGAGCTACCAGGCACCCTTGGAGAGAGGCCTTTTGAAAAAGAAGTTTTAAATGCAAAAATGAAACAGCCTTACACTGAAACTGAAGAATTGTTTTTATCTAATAATGTACTTATGGAATGTATGTGCTTAGAATATTTATTGACTTATAGTCCTGCCTCTATCTTGCACATAGGAAGGGCACCAAACCATAAACCAAGTGAGGGAGGAATCATGCCTTGGGTAGTTTGTGACTGTCAGAATGATCTGGTTTTAGAGTGTTTGTAAATAGGGCTTTGGTTGACTTCCATCTGGATCGCTGTTGGTCACATCCTAGACAGTGAAGCTAGTTCATAATGTGTGTGTGCTAGAGAGTAAAAAGAGAGGCATTAGACTTTTGCTGTATGGCCCTGAGTGTTGTGCAACAAATATATTCCCTGAGAAAGTAATGGACAGCCCAATGAGCCCATGACCCAGCTCTTTGTTTCTCTTTGTCATCATATGATTAAGCTGCAACCAACATGAACAAAGGGTTTTCATCCCTTGTAATCAGAAAATAGGATCGTAGGCAGGAGCACCAGTCACAACACTATTTGTTTTAGTTAGACATAGTGTGTAAATGGAAGAAACACCTTTGAGATTTTACCTGATGTTCCTTAACTGCTTAATGATAAACCTTAAGGCAATGCCAGGACTTCAGGAACACCTATCTTAATACCACACTTCCTAAAAGCATGTGCTCTGACGTCAATGAGGTGTTGTTTCACCACGCAGGAAATTAGCCAGAAAAATAATCTGCAAGTGGCAATTTCTACAGTAATAGATTTTGATGAATATTTTTTCAAAAAGTTCTGCTGATGCTTCACATGGTAATGAATCATGCCAGATTACATCAATCATGTTGCGTCACTTTAAAAAAACAAAAACCAAAAACCAAAAAACAAAAACCAACAACCCCCAAACCACAGTGTGGCTGTTAAAGATAGAGTTGTAATGGGCCATAGTTAAGAAGCCTCCATTTTTAGAAGGAAAAAAATTCCATAAATACTTGATACTTAGTGCCCAATTGCCAAATTAAGAAAGGCTTCTAAATTCTCTCTGAAAGGCAGACAGGAGACAGTTTCATATTTAATTTTTAAAAGATATATACTAAGGAAAAAGGATCATCTAGAAACAAATATTTAAAGTCACGTGTAACCAATTCACAAATCAGATTGATTGGAATTGTTCTCAAAAGATGGTCCAATTCTCTCCCACTTGAACCCAATTCTTAGTTTATGAACTAGGGTGGGGTGTATAGCAACATCTCTATGTAGAAACTAGTGGGCACCACAGAATGATTCACCTAGAGAAAGCTAAAGGTGAAAAGAGGGAAAATGAAATCATCTTGAAAGGTTCTACATCAACTATAAAGTTCCCACGGAAGATCTCTGTTAGTTTGATTCACATGAATTCTATTTCTGTAGGACATTGATGCTCTAGGAATCAAGGAGCATTTCCTTTTAAGTCTTTCCTTCAACAATTATTTAACTCCATTTCCTTTCTTCTTGTCCCTACTAAAAAGAGAATGGCATCTAGTATATTACATATCTTTTTGAGAAACAAAAATCACATCTTTTTTCTTCTCTAAGACTATTATTTTCAAAATATTTTGGCCTAAGAAATCTCTCTTCAAATAAAATTTTAATATAAAACTAATCAAAACTGCTCAGGTTGAAGCGGGGATAGGTGGTCCTCATATCCTTCTTATTTCATTGACCCAGCCAGATCTACAAAGAACACCTACAGCGTAGGATGACAACTATTGTTTCATCTACCTTTGCATACTCAGAACCAATTCCTAATATTAGTAATTTTTGTTACTTTTTTTCTGTTTTCTTTCCCCCCCCACCAGCATTTTCATATGCAGACCCTGAAACTAAAAGGTATTTAAAAAGTTCATGCTGAAATTCTGGTTCAAGAAAAAAGAATGCCATGGATGAACAATCTGATTAAGTTTAAGAGTACTGATTCATTTTTTTAAAGATTTATTATCTTAGAGAGAGAGAATGAGAGAGAGTGCATGCACACAAACAGGGAGAGGCAGAGGGAGAGAATCCCCAAGCAGACTCTCCGCTGAGAGTGGAGTCCCACACAAGGCTTGATCCTACAACCCTGAGATCATGACCTGAGTCAAAACCAAGAGTCTGATGCCCAACCAAGTGAACCACCCAGGCACTCTTGCTCTATTCTTTATATTGTAAATATGTCTCTTAATACCTTTGGGTACATGAATGTCTCCACTGTTATTTCCCTGTTTCCAAAATTTGTGATTAGGCAAAAACTTAGAAGTTTACTAAAAGTTCATTTTCTATGTTTATAAAAACTTGAAGCAGATATACCAAATCCTTGGATTTTATACATGGTTGCAACTACCCTAATATATGCAGGCAGGAGAATAGGAAAAAAGAAAAAGCAATCTGTGGTGTGTTAATCTGACACACAAAAGACAATGTCCGCACATATATGAGGGAGTACTGTAGAGTAGTGAGATCTGTAGTCAATCTGTCTGAAGTTCAAATCTTCATACTAATTACTAATTGTAGACTTTGGTGAACTATTTTCTCTCTCAAGGTCTGTTTTTCACCAACAAATTAGGAATATTAATGTCTGCCAACTGGAGTTATTGTAAAGAGAAAATGACACACCACACATAAGGACATGCAACAGGGGGGTCTCACTACCAGCAAACACTCATGTATCATCTATACTGTAAATTTCATTTGGGAAAACAATAGTCTTTTGTAGTGTTGGCTTGTCACTTTAAATTTTTAAAGGGTCAAGAATGTAACGAAATATTATTTTTGATTTGTTTATTTGAGACCGAGAAAGAGAACATGGTGGGAGGGGCAGAAGGAGAGAGTGTCTTAAGCAGACTACCCATTGAGCATGAAGCCCCATGCAGGACCCCATCTCATGACCTGGAGATCAAGACCTGTGTGGAAACCAAGAGTCCCATGCTTAACTGACTGTGTCATGCAGGCACCCCAGTAACAAAATATTTTTTTCAAACCTTTCTTAAGATTAAAAAATCAGCCAATCTTAATCATAGGCTCTTATTAGAGGATCAAATACTATACCAACAAATATTAATATTCTCATTCATGACTTGCAGAAATACAGGCAGAGAGGCAATGTAGCTTGACTCTAAGTCATGGTTAAGGAAATGCCTGATTCTTCATACCTCTCCCTTTAACCACCAGAAAATATTTACTCTGCAAAAGTTCTCCCTTGTTATTGGATCTCTTGCAGGTTTAACCTTTGTGCATTAGCTGATATATTTTTGGATCTTCTTCAAATGACTGGAATAAATTCTGGGTTGAAACTGAAAGTTAGGGAAACCAAAAATCCTTCATGGTGAATTGTGGCCTGGGGCCCTTGTAAAACTTCTCAAAGAACATCACAAACTATTTACCACCTGCTCTTACTTGCCCGCTTCATGAAAATTAGTGGTGTGTTGGGTGAGTAGGGGCGGGTGAGGGTTGATGATTTACAAAGAGCTGCTCCCACTACCCAAGTTTGACAGCATGTGAGAGCAAGTCACGTGGGAAGGACCCAGAACGTACACTGCTTTGATGACGGCTGGCTATCGCCAAGGAAACTGCTCCCTTGGTAACCATGGTCAGTACATCTGTCTAGTTGCGTTTCTAAGACTCACATAGTCACTACCATGGAAAATATATTTTAAAACACAAACACACAGGGAAAAAAACAAATAAAAAATAATGGCATTAATAAGGAATTCTTTGCTTTTATGGCAAAGTTGTTAGGACACAATTACAGTGTTCAGCAGAACATGTTTAGGGGTGTTAACTCATAAATGGAAACCAAAATGTCTTCAGTGTAAGCCAGCCTGTAAAACAAAACAAATCTAAACCAGATAATCATTGTTTATTATTCACAATACACAGGGGTTTAAGACTTCACAAAAATATTTCTAGGGAGCTTATTTCAAACACTGAGTGCTCCCAAGTACAGTTAAGCTAAAGTTTGCATAACTTTATCTATCTTTAAAAGAGATGAGGGCAAGAATGAGGGAGGTAAAGTTAAAGACCCACTTGGGCAGAGGGTAGAATGTTAAGATCTAGCAAAAATTAAGAAAATAAATTCTGAAGTAAAAATCTAAGGTGGTAGAAAATATGATTCTATTTAAGAACACCTGATTTATTCAGAGCTCTTCAAGCATACAATAATGTAATATGTGAGGAATGCCCACAGTGAACTGCTGCTGATTTTGAGAGTTAAATTTTAAACTTAAAAAGTTTGAATAAAGCTAGAAACAAAGATTTTAATATAAATTCCCTACATGAATTTCATGGAAAGTTGACTGTTTCTATGAAAAGAATTTGTGAGTGTCCTTTACCATTAAACATCTATATTATTATAAAAGGCTAAATAAAGAAAATATATGTAATGCTAGTGATATTTTGTATTATGAAAACACTAGACAATATCAGGGAATTGAGATAAACTGTTGGGTTATGCTTGCATATGTACCTTAAACAATAAATAGTATTTAACAAGTTCTTGATACACTTTTCCACATCTTCATGGAAAGTATCTTAACACCACTGCCGCCCAGCAGTGGTTGTGACAGAGCTAACACCACCTGTGTTCTCTCATGAAAACTAACTGCATGAGAAAGTGCCAGCAACTTGGAAGAAAGTCTTGGGAATAATAGTGGAACATTCTTTTAAGGATCCTAATGTTCATGATGGCACAGAAGAGAAGATGAGAGTGTATGGAAAAACACAAACATCAACAACTGTCAAAAATGAATTCAGAAGAGTTGGACTATAAATATGTGGAGATTTTAGGAACACTTTAACCAATTTATTTTACTTATGTTTTACTTTTTATGTTTGTATAAGTGTGAAATATGATAAAAATGTGTCTAAGTCTAAAACTGTTATTTTGGTAAGCAAAGAATAAAAATTCTAGGTGATAAGAAAGCATTACATTATAGTTTAAGCAGCCCTGTGTTTTCTGTCTTAGTGGTAAATAAAAATGGCGCATCTTACAACTGACAGTATCTCAGGTTCAGTGAAACACAGAACTAAGTTTAGACATCACCTTTTGTTGTCTAAGAAGTGAGGAAAAGAAAAGACTGAGAGACAATGGGATGAAAATATTGACCAAGGAGGACACTATCCTCCCTCCCCAACAGGTGGAAACAAGCAAAGATAATAAAAGGTGTTCAATGAATTGCTGACAAGTAAAGACAAACTACAAAGTTGGTAAGCAGTTCTCTATGGCAAAACATGTCGCCATTAAACATATGATTAAATCGATTTCATAGATGACTTTGGCATTTAATCTTAGTCTGCCTCTGTCACTTAATCTGAAATCCAATTTAATGTCTTCTTTTTACATCAAAGAGCAACACAGGTCCATGCTACATATTTTCCCAAAGGAAAAAATTAAAAAGAGAAACATTTTCCCAAATAGTAAGGTTGATGTCAATGCATTAGGTAGAGTAACAGTAAATTTGGCAGTTCCATAAGTAGGTTGATTTTCTCTCCAATAAATTATTCTTCAAGAATATCTTCAATGTCAAGCCTAAAAAGTTGTCTTTACAATACTGCCAGTCAGTTATTGTATATGCTCTCTTTCAACTGATTTATCTATCAGGGTCTTTTTGTACCTGTTGATTGAAAAATCAACCCGGCATACATTTTGTTTTCTTGATCTATTTGACACAATCTTAGGGAAACGTTCAGAGAGAGGATCCTGCTTTCATAGTTACATCACTCTGTTTGAGATTCCATTGAAATTCAGCAATAGATAATACCAATTCCAACTTTATAGTATAACTTCCATTTTGTGGAAAGCTATTTTGATTTTGGCACATTAACTAGTACAATATGAAAATGAAAAATCCTTAAGTGAATATGAAAATCTGTATACCCTCCAGCTGATTCTTCAAAGTTCATTTTCAAAATGTACTTGTTTTGAGATTCTCTGCAGTAGGAAAACTGTATTTACCAAACCATGTAGCACATTCCTAGACAGACACAATACCACTAAATCCATTTAACGTTGGCATTTGCCTTACGTGAGAGTTTGGTTTTAAGCACATCACTGATGATATGATTTTTGGAGTACCTAGTAACTGCTGGCAAATGGTAGCTATCATACTTAATTGTAGCAGAAACAGAACTATGTGTAGCACTAGGAGGGCTAAATTCCCCAGCGTGCCTTGCAATCAGGTGGGATCATGTGACTGTACCCTGGATGAGAAAATGTGGAAAGAAGTGATACAGCCACTTTCTTGTCTCATCCTTCCGCTTCTTTGTTTATTGGATGATAGATACCAAGAATTCAGGGAGGACTCTGAGACTTAACAGAGGGATGAGCAGTAGGAGAAAACAGCCCAGGTCCATTCATGACTCTATGGAGCACAGCAAACCCATACTCCCAATCCACATTTGATAGTGCCAAGAGTGAAGCATGAATCTCTATTATGTCAAAGTGCTGAAATGCTGGGACTGGATGTTATAGACTCTAAGGTTACTTAACCTGACCAGTAATGAGAGTATAATAGATAAGTCCCCTTATATACTCCTTAGGAGCTCCACTAGATATTATATTATAGACACAAAGCCTTTGTAACATAGAAAAAAACATAATCAAAACATACCTGGACATTTATTCCCTCACCTCAGAAATATTTTTGAGTGTCTACATTCAAAGCATTGGGATAAGTATAGGAGATACAATAATGAGCCAAATAAACATGTTTTTTTTCCTCATGGAGCTACCAGTCCAAGAAGTAGACATCAGACCATTGATCATACAATGTAAAATTATAACCATGATTATTTCCATGACACAAGAATCATGATCTAATCAGACATGAAAACAGAAGTACTTGCCTTAATTAGGGAGGAGTCCAGGAGGAAGGATTCCATGCTAAGGGGGACAGATATGCAATCACCATGTGGAAGTCAGACAGTGTGAGACAAAATGAAAGAGAGCCAGAGTAGGTGGGGTAGAGAGAATGAAGGGAAATGGTGTAAGATGAGTCTGGCTGAGAATGCAGAGCCCGTCCACCCTTACTCAGGCCAGAGAAGGATTTGCTCTTTACTCAGATACTAAATAATCAGATTTCCCCTTCTACTTTTGAAAAGGTTGCTCATCTCTGACTACACTGTAGGTGAAGGGATTAAACATAAACATGTGCCTGTATTCATATGAAGAGAGTATGTGATGATAGTAGAATTACCTATCAGTATACAGACCCCAGAAATAAAAGGAAATATAAAAATAGTTTAGCACTGAAATGTTTTTGGGATTGGATGGTTGTCTTGCTCAAGTGTAGTTACTTTTAATTTTTTGCCTTCTCCCCCACCCTTTTTTTTTTTTTCCCCAATTATAAATCACCTAGTAGTTCAATCTGGTTAAGTCTGACACAGGAGACATTTGCCTTAAGCCACTGGAAACATCCAAGGCAAATGAAATTACAGCAAAACATGAGACTGGTTTGAGTAATATTTTTGTCCTTAGTGGCTCTGTACCCAATCCCCTTTAAGAACCTACAAGTCACTCATCCATACCAGCCACCAAAGAAGACTCCCGATAGGAGGCACTGGGATTACCTGATTTATGGATGGGAAGACATTATGACATCTCAGTTTGTCCATGGAATTTATGAAGAATTATGACCAAAATGTGAAGGAGAAAAGGTTTTCTCAGCTTCCCTGGTTTACCCAGATATCTACCATGGATGTTCATCTGTCTCAGATATTCTCCCAACCCCTGAGAGAATTATATGCTAATACCTTGATTCTTTTACACTGATTTTGTTCTCTGTACATGAAAACCACTGCTATAGAGGCTTGTGATTATATAATCAACTTGAGATATTTCCTGCCCTATTCTGGGTCCCAATCTGATTTCTTGCCCTTGTGATTCAGGAGGAGCCTGGCAATCACACCTTCCCAACCACATAAACATCAGAGCAGGTTCATACTGACCCTTTCTCCTCCATGCATGGGAAAAAAGAACTGGACGCTCAGCTCTCTGCTGCTTTTCATTTTTAGACACACCTCACCTTTCCAGAAACAATTTATAGAGAAAATGCTAAATAGGCTGCCCTGCTTTGAGATCCATCTCAAAAAATGTCTTTTCCCTGTAAGAAAGGGTGATGGATTGCAAATAGTTTCTAAGGTACAATTGTAGACCTTCAAAGTCAGGTTGTTAATTCGGTGATATTAACTTTTGAGTCACTTGACTAGTCAGTTTAGGAAGCAACAATTCTCTTAAAACTCTTATAATTACACTTGGACAAGTTTGCGCGTAGGACCACAAGTCCATCAGCTTATTATAACCATGGCGCGTTTCACACACCATCTTCATTATCTTGTGCTAAAGAAGAGAGCACACACTCTTCTGTGGGTAATTTTAGATTGGCCACTGACACACTCCGCAGTGTTTATAAAGAAAACAAAACTTGGATGTTGGCCCTTTTAATTATAACTGGCAGAATTGCTACACCCAAAAATCACATAATCTCTTCACCATATTATATCTTTGAAGACATCTGCTTACAAAGCAGTAACAAGGAACTTGAAATCTAAAAACAAACTTTGTACTAGATTGATTGGTTTGGCGAGCCATGCTTCTGAAGTACTGACGGATTCTGAAAGATATATTCCTGAACTTCAGAAAAAGTTTAAAATATACTATAATGGAGCTCCATGAAATTGTCCTTGGGCTGGACAGGCAGATTAGAGCCCATTATTAGAGCATCTATTGTGAAGGAAAATACACTAGCCCAGTGGAAGATGCCATAAATTTCACCAGTCATTTCTACAGTTTTATTTCACAGTTTCCAAATAAATGTCTTGCTAATGAAACATTTTGATAAGTTCAGTGTACTCTTTCACCTGAGAAATGATCACCCTTAAGGTGCTTTATATAATATTTTGAAGACAACTGAAAACACTAGACATTCCACTAAGGATGAAAGCTGATCTATGACATCATCTTGACTTTCCATCAAGAAGAGTGGACCTCCATTCCCATGTATTTGGGACATGATCTGAGCTCATCTTTGAG
The DNA here is from genome assembly GCF_003265705.2 of Callorhinus ursinus. Classification (NCBI taxonomy): domain Eukaryota; kingdom Metazoa; phylum Chordata; class Mammalia; order Carnivora; family Otariidae; genus Callorhinus; species Callorhinus ursinus. Next base: position 25,882,612 of record NW_027397077.1, on the reverse strand, counting down.
TAATTACATTGTGATCCCAGTCACTTACCTTTGGGCAGATCGTTTTATGGTTCACAGAGTTCCTAAACGTGTGGTACTGTAACCTGAAAGAGAAAAGGGAACAATTACTTATTAATTAATCTGTGCTCTGCAGATGAGTAAGAATCTTTTCTTTTGTAGGTTACTTGTGCACATGTTGAATTGAGTGTAAAAATAAAATGCAAAAGACTGAATTTCTTGCCAAAATAAAATTGCCTACATCTTATGGAGTCATGTAATTCATAAGGTCCCACCCTCCTTTCATAACTCTAGCCAAAAAGTCTGTTTTTCCTTCCCTAACAGTGTTTTCTGAAACCCAGGACTAGTTGTTAAACACTAACATGACTTAAGACGGCTGCTGAAAAAGTGAAAGCAATCTCATTGTGCTGCATTAGTTCAACCACAATGACTAACAAATTTCAACATTTAAAATATCCAACTGGACAAATATTTACTGCTCAGTTAGTAAGTTTATTTTAAGAGTCTTAATCCAAAATTACTTTGCTGGTGATAGTGCTTTGATCATTGTCTATATTTTAGACAAAGTGATTTTCCCCCTTATGTTAAAAATTACGTTTATAAATAGGTACACTGCCTAAAAATGATCAGATTTTGTGTATAACTTTTTAAATGTCAAAAGTGCTCAAGAAGCTTCAAATACGTTGACATTCACTGTCATTTTAACACTAATTTTATTAGTCAAAAGTATTTTTTTCCCAAATATTTTTCTGAGAAGTGCAGAGTAACTGCTGTTAGCCCAGAGGACTGAACTATTAACTGTTAACAGCAGGGGAGTTTCCAGGTTCCAATATTTTAGTGCATGCTTGGATGTACATTATTTTGCTCATACATCTCCTTCTTGCAAATACATAAGCCGAGAACGTTAATAATTTTGGTGTGAATTAAAACTTCTGAATGTCAGCATATATGTAGCCCAGACTCAGGAAACATTATTAGAACTAGCAAACCACTAGGATGATAGAAAGTGTGAAAGTAAAAACAAACAAACAAACAAACAAAAACCCCCCAAAACAATTACAGCACTAAGACTGATTTATTTTAATAGAGCTAGTTCAGCATTTCCATTTTGTGTATTTATAGTACAGTTATTCCACATGTCTTCTCCTTCCTTCCTTGCTTCCATCCTTTCTTCCCTCCTTCCCTTCTTTCCTTTTTTTAAAAATTTTATTTATTTATTTGAGAGAGAGAATGAAAGAGAGAGCACGAGAGGGGGGAGGATCAGAGGGAGAAGCAGACTCCCCGCTGAGCAGGGAGCCCGATGCGGGACTCGATCCGGGGACTCCAGGATCATGACCTGAGCCGAAGGCAGTCGCTTAGCCAACTGAGCCACCCAGGCGGCCCACTTTCCTTTTTTTCTTTTCTCTCCTGCTCCTTCTCCTCCAGCCCCCCTTCTTCTTCTGCTTCTGATAGGTCATGCCAGAAAGGCTTTGACTGAATAAAATCAGGACAAGAGATACCTTAAGAGAAAAAAAAAAAACCCTATGCTATGGGGATGTCATTCCAGAATTTTCTGTTTGCCAGGGAGTCAGACCAGGATGTTTGCGGCTAGGTACATTTGGGTAAAGCCTTGGGTTCTCAGGACTTCCACTGATCACTGGAGAAGGGGTAGAAAAGGACGACTGGTGACCCTGATTAGAATACTTAACGTGGCCTGTGCTAAATCTTACTTTCTTTAGAGTACCTTTGTGCTCACAGACAGATGTCCAAGTTATAAGTTCTGGGTGATTTTTATACAAGTCTGTTTTGCAGGACTGGCCTTTTAAGGTACTTGGGCCAAGCAGAATCTCTGTCGTCAAGAGAGGATAAATACATACGTACCCACTGCAAATTAATATGTCTCAAAGGCTGCTAATGCACGAAATTTATCCCAGGCTCAGAGAATCTAGAAAACCTGTGACTTCTGCATAACTCTTTCAAATGTGAAGGAAGCAGACACGACTGTTCTTTGATTCTCTTAGGAAATGTAAAGAGGTAATTTCTGCAGTGAGTAATGGTACAAATAAAATTATGTTTATTTTTATTTTATTCACAGCATTTAATTATAGAGGGAGATGTGTAGTCAGATAGCAAAACAGCCATAAACAAGGGAAAGGTCCCCCGTTCTTTTTAAATGAATGCCCTAAGACAGCTGGGCAGAACATTAATAGAACACCCAGCCAAAGACAGACTCCACAAGCCTATGTGTTCACTTGGCGTTCGTCAAATAATGGACCGTTGGTCTATTTTTCAAGCCATTTCTCTGCAGTAACTTGACATTCCATAGGATTACCTTTAGATTCTGGTCTGAGTTTCTGCTATGCCTGAAAAGATTGTCATCTTTTGATTTAAAGATAATAGAGCCAAACATGTGAAACTGTTCTGTAAAGAGTCAACCTGTCACTCATAACCAAATATCCAAAAAGATTTTGCTTAGTTTGCTTTCTTACCTCACTGTTGTAACTAAAATGATGAAATGACTAGTTTCCATTACAAACACTACATATTTATTTTATAAAAAAGCTTGACATTCTTCAGAGATGAAATGTCGTGGTATCATAAAATGGAGAGGTGATTCTTTTCTCTTGAAGACTCAGAGCATTTGCTGATTATAATTTTAATTCAAAAGTTTCACCAAAAAACATGAATCAATTTTGCTTAAGCCTAACATTGGTCAATTAAAAAAAATGTGAACAGGTCAGACACAGACAAAACCAAATTCTGAGGCATTGGAACCCTATAGTGGAGGAAGAACAAAACACAACTGAACATTGGCAATGCAATTGACCATTCAAAATATAGTTAATAAGTTCCCAAACATACAAGTTCAAATTTTAAAATTAAGCCTCCCAATTGCCAATTTCAAAAAATGTAATGAGTTTAGAGTGGCCTTTTTATTATGCATGGTTTTATGTCTTTGGATTTCAAAATTACCTAGCATGCATTTTCAACTTTGCTACAGTTTCTGGGCTGTTTTCATTTCTATTTTAAAAAGGCTAAACAGTAAGATGTGCTTCTGCTTTGCATTCTAATTGCATGTAACTGATTTGCACAGCAGAACAAAAAACTCATTTTCAGATTAAGAATCGTGCACCAAGAAATAATTATTGCTCTACTGGAAAAAAAAAAAAACTATTTTTCCCACTTTCTCCCCTCATTTATGTGAACTGTTTGCTGTTTTCCCCTAGGTTGATCTCTTTTATAGACCACCATGCATTGCTCTTTAGGGACTAAAACAATCCAAATGGAAACAAGTAACCTACAACTGTTTTGACTACATTCTTCTGCCTGCAACATAACACTTGCCTTTATTATTTTATCTTCAACAATCAAGGGGTGACTAAATGGTTGCAGGTGGTGATGAAAATAAAAGCCATCCATCATTATTTATTAGGCATGAAAAAGATACACAATAATGTAATTTAATCTCAGAGCAATTATTTCCACATATTGATAATACAATGTGAAAACTGTCATGAATTCTAATACGATATTTTGGCTTTATTGGTGCACCATGGCCAACATGACAAATAATGAAATTGTCTCAAAAAGAAAAAAAAGGTAATTATGTGCATATGTCAATATGATGGGTAGAAAACAGATCACCAAAATTTTAAACTTCTTCATTACAAATTAGCCAATTCAAAAGTTTGAAGTGGAAAAAAAGTACATTTTCAGTTTTCACTATTTAAAACACCATCTCTTACATTCACACCACAATCTATAATCTGAATAAACATTGACTATGTGTTTTATCATATAAAAGTTTTGAAGACTAGCCAGTCTAAAATATTTGCAAGAAGTATATATATACCATAGGGTTGAATTTCTGTTTTTTTTTCTTTAAATTTTTAATTGTTATGTTAATCAACATACATTACAAAATTAGTTTGTGTAGTGTTCCATGGTTCATTGTTTGTGCATAACACCCAGTGCTCCACGCAGAACGTGCCCTCTTTAATACCCATCACCAGGCTAACCCATCACCCCACCCCCGCCCCCTCTAGAACCCTCAGTTTGTTTTTCAAAATCCATTGTCTCTCATGGTTTGTCTCCCCCTCCAATTTACCCCCCTTCATTCTTCCCCTCCTGCTATCTCCTTTTTTTTCTTAACAATATTGCATTATTTGTTTCAGAGGTACAGATCTGTCATTCAACAGTCTTGCAGCGCTCACCATAGCACATACCCTCCCCAATGTCTATCACCCAGCCACCCCACCCCTCCCGCCCCCCACCACTCCAGCAATCCTGTTTGTTTCCTGAGATTAAGAATTCCTCATATCAGTGAGATCATATGATACATGTCTTTCTCTGATTGACTTATTTCACTCAGCATAACACCCTCCAATTCTATCCATGTCATTGCAATGGCAAGAGGAATGCAAATGGCATTCCTTTTGATGGCTGCATAATATTCCATTGTGTATATCTATATCTATATCTATCTATCTATCTATCTATCTATCTATCTATCTATCTATCTATATCACATCTTCTTTATCCATTCATCTGTCGATGGACATCTTGGCTCTTTCCACAGTTTGGCTATTGTGGACATTGCAGCTATAAACATTGGGGTGCATGTACCCCTTCAGATCCCTACATTTGTATCTTTGGGGTAAATACCCAGTAGTGCAATTGCTGGATCGTAGGGTAGCTCTATTTTCAACTTTTTGAGGAAACTCCATACTGTTTTCCAGAGTGGCTGCTCCAGCTTGCATTCCCACCAACAGTATAGGAGGGTTCCCCTTTCTCCACATCCCCGCCAACATCTGTCGTTTCCTGACTTGTTAATTTTAGCCGTTCTGACTGGTGCGAGGTGGTATCTCATTGAGGTTTTGATTTGGATTTCCCTGACGCCGAGCGATGTTGAGCACTTTTTCACGTGTCTGTTGGCCATTTGGATGTCTTCTTTGGAAAAATGTCTGTTCATGTCTTCTGCCCATTTCTTGATTGGATCATTTGTTCTTTGGGTGTTGAGTTTGATAAGTTCTTTATAGATTTTGGAGACTAGCCCTTTATCTGATATGTCATTTGCAATTATTTTCTCCCATTCTGTCGGTTGTCTTTTGGTTTGGCGGACTGTTTCTTTTGCTGTGCAAAAGCTTTTTATCTTGATGAAATCCCAATAGTTCATTTTTGCCCTTACTTCCCTTGCCTTTGGTGGTGTTTCTAGGAAGAAGTTGCAGCGGCTGAGGTCGAAGAGGTTGCTGCCTCTGTTCTCCTTTAGGATTTTGATGGACTCCTGTCTCACGTTTAGGTCTTTCAACCATTTGGAGTCTATTTTTGTGTGTGGTGTAAGGAAATGGTCCAGTTTCATTCTTCTGCATGTGGCTGTCCAATTTTCCCAACACCATTTGTTGAAGAGGCTGTCTTTTTTCCATTGGACATTCTTTCCTGCTTTGTCAAAGATGAGTTGACCATAGAGTTGAGGGTCCATTTCTGGGCTCTCTATTCTGTTCCATTGATCTATGTGTTTGTTTTTGTGCCAGTACCATACTGTCTTGATGATGACAGCTTTGTAATAGAGCTGGAGGTCTGGAATTGTGATGCCGCCAGCTTTGCTTTTCTTTTTCAACATTCTTCTGGCTATTCAGGGTCTTTTCTGGTTCCATACAAATTTTAGGATTATTTGTTCCATTTCTTTGAAAAAAGTGGATGGTATTTGGATGGGGATTGCATTGAATGTGTAGATTGCTCTAGGTAGCATTGACATCCTCACAATATTTGTTCTTCCAATCCATGAGCATGGAACATTTTTCCATTTCTTTGTGACTTCCTCAATTTCTTTCATGAGTATTTTATAGTTTTCTGAGTACAGATTCTTTGCCTCTTTGGTTAGATTTATTCCTAGGTATCTTATGGTTTTGGGTGCAATTGTAAATGGGACCGACTCCTTAATTTCTCTCGCTTCTGTCTCATTGTTGGTGTATAGGAATGCCACTGATTTCTGTGCATTGATTTCATATCCTGCCCCTTTACTGAATTCCTGTATGAGTTCTAGCAGTTTTGGGGTGGAGTCTTTTGGGTTTTCCACATACAGTATCATATCATGTGCAAAAAGTGAGAGGTCTTCTTCTTTGCCGATTTGGATGCCTTTGATTTCTTTTTGTTGTCTGATTGCTGTGGCTAGGACTTCTAGTACTATGTTGAATAGCAGTGGTGAGAGTGGACATCCCTGTCGCGTTCCTGACTGTAGGGGGAAAGTTCTCAGCTTTTCCCCATTGAGAATGATATTCGCTGTAGGTTTTTCATAGATGGCTTTTATGATATTGAGGTAGGTACCCTCTATCCCTATACTCTGAAGAGATTTGATCAAGGAAGGATGCTGTACTTTGTCAAATGCTTTTTCTGCATCCATTGAGAGGATCATATAATTCTTGTTCTTTCTTTTGTTAATGTATTGTATCACGATTGATTTGCAGATGTTGAACCAACCTTGCAGCCCAGGGATAAATCCCACTTGATCATGGTGAATAATCGTTTTAATGTACTGTTGGATCGTATTGGCTAGTATTTTGGTGAGAATTTTTGCATCCATGTTCATCAAGGATATTGGTCTGTAATTCTCCTTTTGGATGGGGTCTTTGTCTGGTTTGGGGATCAAGGTAATGGTGGCCTCATAAAATGAGTTTGGAAGTTTTCCTTCCATTTCTATTTTTTGGAACAGTTTCAGGAGAATAGGTATTAATTCTTCTTTAAATGTCTGATAGAATTCCCCTGGGAAGCCATCTGACCCTGGGCTTTTGTTTGTTGGGAGATTTTTGATGACTGCTTCAATTTCCTTAGTGGTTATAGGTCTGTTCAGGTTTTCTATTTCTTCCTGGTTCAGTTTTGGTAGTTGATACATCTCTAGGAATGCACCCATTTCTTCCAGGTTATCTAATTTGCTGGCATAGAGTTGCTCATAATGTGTTCTTATACTTGTTTGTATTTCTTGGGTGTTGGTTGTGATCTCTCCTCTTTCATTCCTGATTTTGTTGATTTGGGTCATTTCTCTTTTCTTTTTGATCAGTCTGGCCAGGGGTTTATCAATCTTGTTAATTCTTTCAAAGAACCAGCTCCTAGTTTCGTTGATCTGTTCTACTGTTCTTTTGGTTTCTAGTTCATTGATTTCTGCTCTGATCTTTATGATTTCTCTTCTCCTGCTGGGTTTAGGCTTTATTTGCTGTTCTTTCTCCAGCTCCTTTAGGTGTAGGGTTAGGTTGTGTATTTGAGACCTTTCTTGTTTCTTGAGAAAGTCTTGTATTGCTATACTTTCCTCTCAGGACCGCCTTTGCTGCATCCCAAAGATTTTGAACAGTTGTGTTTTCATTTTCATTGGTTTCCATGAATTTTTTTAATTCTTCTTTAATTTCCTGGTTGACCCATTCATTCTTCAGTAGGATGCTCTTTAGCCTCCATGTATTTGAGTTCTTTCCGACTTTCCTCTTGTGATTGAGTTCTAGTTTCAAAGCACTGTGGTCTGAAAATATGCAGGGAATAATCCCAATCTTTTGGTATTGGTTGAGACCTGATTTGTGACCTGGGATGTGATCAATTCTGGAGAATGTTCCATGGGCACTAGAGAAGAATGTGTATTCCATTGCTTTGGGATGGAATGTTCTGAATATGTCTGTGAAGTCCATTTGGTCCAGTGTGTCATTTAAAGTCTTTATTTCCTTGTTGATCTTTTGCTTAGATGATCTGTCCATTTCAGTCAGGGCGGTGTTAAAGTCCCCCACTATTATTGTATTGTTGTCGATGTGTTTCTTTGCTTTTGTTATTAATTGCCTTATATAAGTGGCTGCTCCCATGTTAGGGGCATAGATATTTACAATTGTTAGATCTTCTTGTTGGATAGACCCTTTAAGTAAGATAGAGTGTCCTTCTTCATCTCTTATTACAGTCTTTGTTTTAAAATCGAATTTGTCTGATATAAGAATTGCCACCCCAGCTTTCTTTTGGTGTCCATTAGCATGGTAAATGGTTTTCCACCCCCTCGCTTTCAATCTGGGGGCGTCTTTGGGTCTAAAATGAGTCTCTTGCAGACAGCATATCGATGGGTCTTGTTTTTTAATCCAATCTGATAGCCTGTGTCTTTTGATTGGGGCATTGAGCCCATTTACATTCAGGGTAATGTATTGAAAGATATGAATTTAGTGCCATTGTATTGCCTGTAAGGTGACTGTGACTGTATATTGTCTGTGTTCCTTTCTGGTCTATGCTGCTTTTAGGCTCTCTCTTTGCTTAGAGGACCCCTTTCAATATTTCTTTTAGGGCTGGTTTTGTGTTTGCAAATTCCTTTAGTTTTTGTTTGTCCTGGAAGCTTTTTACCTCTCCTTCTATTTTCAATGACACCCTAGCTGGATATAGTATTCTTGGCTGCATATTTTTCTCGTTTAGTGCTCTGAAGATATCTTGCCAGTCGTTTCTGGCCTGCCAGGTCTCTGTGGATAGGTCTGTTGCCAATCTAATGTTTCTACCATTGTAGGTTACATATCTCTTCTCCCGAGCTGCTTTCAGGATTTTCTCTTTGTCTCTGAGACTCGTAAGTTTTACTATTAGATGTCGGGGTGTTGACCTATTTTTCTTGATTTTGAGAGGGGGTTCTCTGTGCCTCCTGGATTTTGATGCCTGTCTCCTTCCCCACATTAGGGAAGTTCTCTGCTATAATTTGCTCCAATATTCCTTCTGCCCCTCTCTCTCTTTCTTCTTCTTCTGGGATCCCAATTATTCTAACGTTGTTTCGTCTTATCGTATCGCTTATCTCTCGAATTCTGCCTTCGTGATCCTGTAGTTGTTTCTCTCTCTTTTTCTCAGCCTCTTTATTTTCCATCATTTGGTCTTCTCTATCGCTGATTCTCTCTTCTGCCTCATTTATCCTAGCAGTTAGTGCCCCCATTTTTTATTGCACCTCATTAATAGCCTTTTTGATTTCGACTTGGTTAGATTTTAGTTCTTTTATTTCTCCAGAAAGGGTTTCTCTAATAACTTCCACTCTTTTTTCGAGCCCAGCTAGTTATCTTTAAAGTCATGATTCTGAGCTCTAGGTCCAACATCGTACTAATGTCAGTACTGAGTAGGTCCCTGGCAGACGGTACTACCTCTTGTTCTTTTTGCTGAGGTGATTTTTTTCGTCTTGTCATTTTGTCCAGAGGAGAACAGATAAATGAGAGAACAAAATGCTAACAGGGTTATAACGTCCCTAGAAAATAGCCTCTAAACATATCAGAAAAGACCTGAAACCAGGGGAAAAGAAAGGGAAAGAAAGAAAAAAGAAAGAGGAAAAAAAAAAAAAGAAAAAGAAAAAGATAAAAACAAACAAAAACAGAACAATGCAAATAAAACAGAGTATGATCAAATATGATCAGGCTGGTGCATAGATCAGTGCCACACACTAGATTTTGGGTGTATTGTGGCCAGTTAGAAGAAAGTGCCTCTCAAAATTTTAAAGAAAGAAAGACTTATATATGTACAAAATAAGGGTTGATACGATGAAGGGATGGAATATGAGTGTAAAGATGAAAATTATAAAACGTTTTATAAAAGGAATTGATAATATAAGAAGTTGTTTGAAAAAAGAAAGAAGAGGATAAAAAAAGAAAGAAAGAAAGAAAAAAAAAGGTAGAGAATGTGATCAGGCAGGAGACTAGAACAAAGCCATACACTAGAGATTTAGGGTATATTTTGATCTGTTAGAAGAAACTGTATCTCAAAATTTTAAAGAGAGAACAACTTATATATATATGCCAAAAATAAGGGTAACTACTATGAAGGGATAGGATATGACTCTAAAAATGAAAAATAAAAATGTTTTTTTACAAAAGGGATTGATAAGATATTGGTTGAAAAGGGGAAAAAGAAAAATTCAAAAAAAAAAAGGTAAAAAAATTAACTTTGAAAGACTAAAGAATCATGGGAAAAAAGCCATAAATTCTATGTGCAGTATTCCCCTAGCTCTGGAGTTCTGCCGTTCTCATTGATCGGTAAACTTGGTCTTGGCTAGCTGTTCTTGCTGATCTTCTGGGAGAGGGGCTTGTTGCCATGGTTCCCAAATGTCTTTGCCAGAGGTGGAATTGCCCCGCCCTTGCCGGTCCGGGCTAAGCAAGCTGCTCGGGTTTGCTCTCAGGAGCTTTTGTTCCCTGCAAGCTCTCCATATAGCGTTGGAGGACGAGAGTGAAAATGGTGGCCTCCCAATCTCCACCCGGAGGAGCCGAGAACTCGGGGCCCCGCTCCTCAGTGCGCCCCCAGAGAAAAGCAGTCACTCCCATCTCCCTGGTCTCCGGCCGCACTGCGTGCTCACCCGGACTGTGACCAAGCATTTCTATCTCTGGCACCCGACCCCGTGTGGAGTCTCCTAACCCAGCAGATCCCTGCGGTGCGCTCCCGCGCCGCTCCTCCCGGGGGAGGAAGGGGAGTGTCCCCGGCTCTGCTGCTTGTTGGGTCCCTGCTGGAGGAGCAGTGGCCCGACTGGGCCGCGGATCACAGTTTATGGCAACCCCGAGCTGAGAGCCCGCGCCTCGGCTCCGTCTCTGCACCCGGCTTCCCCGCTCCGGTACCTGGGAGTTCTGCCGCACTCAGGCACCCCCGGTCTTTCTGTGACCCCGAGGGTCCTGAGACCACACTGTCCCGGGAGGGTTCCACCCCCCGCTTAGCCACTGGAGCGACGTCCCTCCGCGGAGCCGACTTCTAAAAGGTCCGATTTTGTGCTCCGCGGCTCTAGCACTTGCCAGAAGCGGCCGACGGAGGCCCCCTCCCCCGCCGTCTATCCTCCCAAATATCGCCTCGGATTCACTTCTCTGCACGTCTTACCTTCCAGAAAGTGGTTGCTTTTCTGTTCAGAGAGTTGTTGCTACTCTCTTCTTCGATCTCCTGTTGAGTTCGTAGGTGTTCAGAATGGTTTGATCCCCATTCAGCTGAATTCCTGAGACCAGACAAAATCCAGGTCTCCTACTCCTCCGCCATCTTGCTCCGCCCCCCTTCCCCATAGGGTCGAATTTCTAACGTGTTCTTTGGTTCACTTTAGTCTGGTAAAAATCTGCAGGTTAAAACTCTGTGATCTCTACTTTGGGTAGCACAGACATGACGATTAAATGTAGCAAAGAACGTATCTTTTAGTCAAATAAAGCAAGAAATCGTTGAAAATAAACATCTTAGGTAGGAAAAATCCTGACTGATGAAATGTTCGGTCAGATAAAATGAAAGCAAGTTTCTCTTTATATTAAATGATTCCTATTTCCATGTGGTTGTTGAACTCTATCCTCAAAAAGGCCTTGGAAGGTGAACATATGACAAAAAAAAAAACAAAAAAAACACTAGCATTTGATCTCTGTAGATGGGAACCAAAAACATTTTATGAGTTATATTTGAATAGATTTGGGTTTCTACCAGAAGAGAGATCATGATTAGAGGCTTTCCTTGTTAGAAAAAATGAGATGGTTTTCTAAGTACCTGTTCATTATACAGTGTACACACACACACACACACACACACACACACTCATTCTACAGCATATACACACAGCATGCTCCAGGTTTGCTTGAAGACATATTTATTCACTCTTCACTTATCGATTATGGATATAAATATAAGCTTACTGGGTAAGATAAATGATGTCCTCTTAGAAAAATGCCATTAGAATTATTAAGGAAGGAAAATAGTTTAGACCTGGCTTTGAGTGATAGACAGGACTTGGAAGGAAAAGTATCTCTGAGTGATCACAACACTGTGACCATTCTGGGCTGGGAGAGAAAATTTATGTATCATGTGGTTACTCAATTTTATAAAGGGAATCTAAGAACAAGTGTAGGCACTGGTTAGGAAAAACAAATGGAAGGAATAATTTAAAAAGTCAATAAGCCACAGGAAATCTGGAGACTGTTTAAAAACACCTTATTGGAAGCCTAGCAAAAGTATGTGCCAGAGATCAAAGGGACACTTGGAAATGTGGCCCAAGTAAGGAAACCAGGGAGATCCGCAAACTATGGCAGGTCAGGTGTGAACAAGTATGCAGGCGAGCCAAAAGAGAATTCAAGTGTACCTTGCAAGTGACTCCAAAGCTAATAAAAATGTTCTTCAAAATATATCCATGGCAGGAAATCAAGTAGAGAACTAATGGGCCGGTCAAGTGACACACTCTGGGCAGAAGAGATATGCTTCTTAGAGGATGGAAATTCTTCTGACTTTATTCAAGATGATTCATTCATTCATTCATATATTCACTTTTATTCTCTCATTCAATCACCCACTCAATTCACTTGATCATCTATTTATTAAAAAAAAATTAAGGAGTGCCTACCATGAGCCAGACTTTGGGTTCAGCACTAGGAATACAGTGCTGAACCATTCATTTATTCATTCTTTTTTTTCACTCACTTATTCTTCAATGCATCCACACATCATGTATTTGATTACCTATTCATTCAACAAAAAAAATTGCAGAATGTATATCATGAGACAGACTCTGGGTTAAGGACTTGGAATATATCAATACATAAAACATCCATTCATTCAGTCAACAAATATTTGTGTCTACTATGTGCCAAGCACTGGTCTAATTCTTTGAAATAGGTTAGTGAACAAAAGAGTCAACATTCTTGCTTGAATCCGGCTTTCTTTTTAGCAGGGACTAGCAGTGGATGTGGGCAATACATACAATAAGTAACTAATCACAAAATCCAAAGCAAACATTTAGTATGCTAAGTATTATGAGCGGCAAGTTCAGGTAGCTGTGTGTGCCTGACAGGGGCCCCATTTGAGACAGAAGCGTCCTATCAACAGATCTGAAGGAAAAAGAGCAGAGAGAGAGAAAGAGTAGCAGGGGGTGAGGATGACGCAAGGGTGGCACCATTTGGGGCTTGGGAGGCCATATGAAGAACACTAACCTTTTCTTCTTTCTTTCTTTTTTTCCCCCATCATGGTAAGTGTACTCTTTAATCCCCATCACCTCTTTCACCCATTCCCCAATTACCTCCCCTCTGGTAACCATCAGTGAGTTCTCTATTTAAGAGTCTGTTTCTTGGTTTGTCTCTTTTTCCTTCATTTACTCATTTTGTTTCTTAAATTCCACATATGAGTGAAATCATATGATGTTTGTCTTTCTCTGACTGACTTATTTCACTTAGCATTATACTCTCTATCTCCACCCATGTTATTGTAAATGACAAGATTTCATTCGTTTTAATGGCTGAATAATATTCCATTGCGTATGTATATACCTCATCTTCTTTATCCATTTATCTACTGATGGGCACTTGGGCTGTTTCCATAATTTGGCTAGTTTAAATAGTGCTGTAATAAACATAGGGGTGCCTACACCATTTCAAATTAGTGTTTTTGTACTCTTTGGGTAAATACCCAATACTGAGATTACTGGATTGTAGGATAGTTCTATTTTCAATTTTTTTGAGGAACCTCCATACTGTTTTCCACAGTTCTTACACCAGTTTGCATTCCCACCAACAGTGCAAAAGTTTCCTTCTTCTGCATATCCTCACCAACACTTGTTGTTTCTTGTGTTTTTTATTATCATCATTCTGACAGGTGTGAGGTGATAGTTCACTGTGGTTGGGTTTGCATTTCTCTGATGATTAGTGATGTTGAGCATCTTTTCATGGGTCTGTTGGCCATTCAAAGAACACTAGGCTTTATTTTAAGAACAAGGAAAGCAGTTGAAGCGTTTAAAGCCAGAGCAATCTACTGAAAAAGTCTGACACTCTTCCACTCAAAACCCAGCAAAGGTTCCCTACTTCAGTCAGAGTCAAAGCTAAAGTCCTTACAGTGACCTGTAAGAACTACATATTCTGTTCTTATTAGCTCTCTATCTTAATTTTTTAAACTCCCTCCTCTACTCACTCCACTCTTGCTGCACTGGGCTCTTTGTGCCTACTGGCTAGTCCCCTTCCCCTCCACCCATTCCAGTGGATCCACCCCTACCTTCTTGAAGTCTCTGCTCAAATTCCTCCTTGTCTATGGGACATATTCTGAGGACTAGACTTAATACTGTAACTGCCTCACCATTTCTACTTTTGCCTTGCTTTGCGTGTTTTCCCTCTTGAAGCACTCATTACCTTCTGGTATTTATTTACTATGCTTTATATCACGTCTATGTCTCCCAGTAAAATATATTTCCCATGAGGCAGGATTTTTTGTTATTTGTTTGCACTGATCCTAGTCAACTAAAAGTGTGCCCTGGACATACAATTTAATAATCATTTGCTGAATAAATTAATGAATGCATTGGACAACATAGTCATATTGGCATTAAAAAATTACTCTGGCTGAAGCTTGAAGAAAAAGTTGGGAAGAGTCATGTACAGATGTAGAGGCTGTATGGGGGACGTCTAATTAAAAAGCAATGGTTATTTAGGCTAGGGCAATAATGTTAGAAAGGGAGGAAGGTAAACTGTTTTAAGGGTTTATTTAGGGTAGAATCACCAGGGCCTATTTTCAGTAGTGTGCTGGAACTAGCTGGCTCCTACTGGTTTGTGAAAGCCAATAGTTAAATTTTCAGGTTTTGAGGAACTCAAACAAAGTTGAGGAACTTTGTTAGTTGGTTATTATACATTATTAAAGATTAAATTATACAAACTTAAAATTAAATTATATTAAAATTAATATTCAAATGTAATGAATTCCTAATTATTTTATTACATTTTATTATTATCTGTGCTCTTCGTGTTATTTATGTCTTTTGTGTTTCTATGGGAAATACCATATGATGGGGTGTTACTGCACAAATCTTTCCAACTCCATGTTCAGTTATGTCACGTCTGCAGTTTGAAATCAGTCATAGCAGGAGTATTTAATACTTGGTAATTGTCAAACACTATAAATCAGGGTTTTCTTTATTATGTTGTTGATTTTCTAGATTTAAGAAAGTGATGGAGAAAATGTTAATAATACAGACTGATTTTTAAAAGTGTGTCATGTCTGCAGATGTTTCATTGTTAATATTACACAAAATTAAGGAAACATTCCTCCAGTATGTGAAAACAGTGATCTGATTCAGCAAAGAAGTCATTCACATCATTGAAAAAAGACTGAAATTTTGACATACATCTTACTTGTTTCTCTTGTGTCTTACTCTTTAATGTAAAGGGAACTATCAACCAATATACACATCTGAAATACACTCAGCTGCAACCATCAGTTGACTATGGATCCAAGAATTTGGCAAAAAGGAATGAAAGCATTCTGTGAGAATCAATTGGCTATATGAAATTTACAACAAGGCACTGTATATCTTTTTATTTGTAAACTATGTGCTATACATTCCTCATATCCATAGCATGACAATTTAAATATATATGCATACATTTTCTTTTTAGGAGAACTAGTTGTTAAACAGCATGGGTATATATGAGTCAAGACAGGAGGAGTTGTCAAAGATGCTGCCAGTTTCTGTCTTGTTCAACTGCCTACATAATGGTACCCCTTTCCTTACTCAGGGAACACTAGACAAGGGCAGGGTTGGTGGATGGGGAAAGGGAAGGCATTGTCATGGGCTAGGCTGGGTAATACTGACTTTAAAGAGACAGACTACACAGCCTGGTGGCCAGGTGGATCTACAGCTCTGGAATTCAGAAGGTAAGTTCAAGCTGGAGCCATCATCATTTAGGTAGTATCCGTGAAGAGTAAGTAATTGAAGACCTGAAAGTGGATAAAGCTATTCTGTGTTTCTTCCAAATTAACTTTCAAAGTAGAATTTGGAGGCATTTAGAGAAAAGTATTCAATGCTGTATGTTCTAGTTCTGACAAATTAATAGCACATATATCATTGGGGCTGAACAACATCCTCTAAGAATATTGGAAGTTTTCATCATCAAGATATAGTTCCATGACCAAGGACATGTCCTCCTTTATTAGAGAAGAATGCCTGAGTTAAATGGGTAGTGTCAAAAAATATAGATTACTATTGGAAGCCTGTGATAAACAGGAGACTGCATAGAGTGCCATGTGTAAGGGGATTTGAGTTATTTACTTATTACCTACCAATGATTCTGAGTACTGTGTGAAGGGGTAGTTAATAGACAATTGATATAAAATGTGGGGGTCAGATCCTCAAAAATAGGCTCTTTATTTGAGGGCTTCATATTACCTTTTAAAAAGAGAATCATAAACTTCCACCTCTGGGAAGATGTGGTTTTCCCCACTTTCCTCACTTAAATACAGCTAAAACCCTGGTGTGTGTGTGTGTATACACACACACACACACACACA